>NC_133619.1:492860909-493160909 GCF_048593235.1 Sminthopsis crassicaudata
ACCCAGCTTGTTTCCAAATCAATATACCCATCAGCAGTTGAAAATTAGCCCAAGATGAGATTCCAATACTTGAGCTGGTGTGTCATGCTAAGAGGGCACCTGGCCAACTTATAGAGGAAATCACCTAGCAAGGGATTAGACATTTTCCATTAGTTTGTGCTCAAAATGCCCAAGTTCAGATTGCTGACCTCCCATCCTATACTGATTCCTTCATTTTGGTGTCTATACTAAACCTATAAGTCATACCCCTATCAACACATACGCTGTCTTCCCTTCATATGTCTATAATGTTGTCTGTAATAAATTTCCCCACCAAAGCATTGTTCTCTGCTTCACACTTTGCCGTCACCAACTTCATTTTCATTCCATTCAAATTTGAAAACAATGTATCCCATTCTAGGCAAGAGAAATATAGCCACAGTATAAAGAAGGCAGATTTTTAGAACAGAAGAAACCAGCACTATTAGCTTTCATACAGAAACAATAAGAGATTATTTACTGGAACTGAAAATTCCTCCACAATTTGAAATTAAGCACTCTTGTACACCATATTTGTTGCATAATCTCTGATTCTGGCTCTTTTTTGTTTTTGAGTCTCTTTCTGGCAGGTAGCTTGTTCTAATTATCCTCACCTTCTTAAATCTTTTTTCTCGTATTTTCTTGCTTTTTGCCTTGCTTGTCTATGTCCTAAGTCCCCATATTTCCAATCTTTTTTTTCAACATGCTTTCTCTTTCATACTTTTTTCTTTCCTTTTTTTAATCCCTCCTCCACTCTCCACTTTACATCTTTTAACCCTGCTGAACTAGTTCGTTCTTCTTGTTTCACAAAGATCTTAAGCTTGAGAAAGATCATCAGACTCTCTTCATAGGGCCACATGTAGGAAGACTAAGGAAACAGGAGTATCAAAGGATGAATTCCCTTCTAAAGACACAAAGAAGAACATTCTACTAGGTCCATGACTTACACTAAGGAAAGGAAGCTTCCATACTAATAACCAAAGGTGGGAAAAACCGCACAAGAAAATAAGAAATCATGCAATTGATGAGTGCAAATTGAAAGAAAGTAGCATGGTTTAATTGTATATTATTGAACTGGAATTGGTCACTTTTGTCCTGGCCCTACTTTTTACTCAGTGGGAAAGTCAGTGACAAAGACATTTGAATCCCTTATTCTATAACACAAAAACAAAATCAAAACAGAAACCCAAGAAGTTGACCTCACCAGAACCTACATCGTATATCTATTAAAACCTCTCAGAAAGGTGCCACAGCTCCCACCCTCCAGACTTGGCCATTGCCTCGGATCTCTTACCTTGAACAATGAGGTGGACCCTTGATGTCTTTGGGTGGTTGTCTGTCTGCACAGAGCAGGTGTATGGACCCTCGTCATACACGTCCACGTTCTGGATCTCAATACTGTACTGGGTTTTGGTGTTGGTCAGGAGGACCACCCGGGGGTCTAAGCACCATTTGTCATTCCCAGCATAGAGTATTGTGCTGCGATTCAGCCAGGCCACCCGAGTGACTCGGTTGTCCACAGTGCACCTGAAAGAAAGAAGAGGTGGGGCAGGCAGGTCAGAGGAGGGTAGAGTAGAAAGAATGAGTCCTCAAAAGCTGCCCAGAGACTTATGGGAAACAGAGAGGGATAGAACAGCTATGACCTTTTATCTGTCTTTTAAATCACAACATTGGTTACATTTTAAATTTTGCTATCTTTATATGAAGTGACATCAACTTCTTTTCTGTTCCTCAGACAAAAACAACCTGAAACATTTTGACTAGCTGGTTCTTAATCCTGGAATATATACATTTTCTTCTTTAATTTGTAGCTTGTTGGTTTTCCTTTAAAAATCCCAATTGAAATCCCACCTTCTATAAAAAGTCATTTCTAATCCTCCTCCATTTTAGTGCCTACCCCCTGAAATGGCCTCCAATTTTTCCCATCTCTATCATTTTTGCAGTTATTTGCTTGTTCTCTCCCCTGTTCATCTGTCAGATCCATGACAGCAAAGATGCTCTCTACTTTTTCTATTTGTATTCCCAGTACTTAGCACACTGTCTGACACATAGTAAGCACTAAATAAGTGTTGACTTGACTTGACTCCTATGGTAGTTCTTAATAGACATCATGAGCCTCACAGGAATATAAAATCTACACATTGCCTGCTTTGTACTTCTGGGATCTGGGATCTGGGATTAAAGTCAATAGTCAATTTATTCAGTATGTAACATAAGGGCAATGTACATAATTCTGACTCTGGAAGCTAAGATACATTCAAATACCTTCCCAACTATATTCTCAGAGGCAGTTTTTTTCTCATTCAAAATAACAGATCCCTATAGAATTTTTAGAATCCTTCCTTTGCCCTGCCCTTTTCAGCAACATTAACAGAAAACTTGCAGATACAAGACCACGTCTGAACTACTTTTTATTGTTATCTCTTGTCATAATCCAAAGTTGAATATTTTCATTTTTGTAGGAATTATCGTTCAGTTGTTTTTTAGTCATGTCTGAGTCTTTGTGATCCTATTTAAAGTTTTCTTGGCAAAGATGTTGGTATGATTTCCATTTCATTTTCCAGCTTATTTTACAGATGAAGAAACTGAGGCAAAGAGGGTAAAGTGACTTGCCTAGGATCATACAGACCAAATTAGAACTAAGGAAGATAAGACTTCCTGACTCCAGGTCTGACTGCCTCATCTACCTGCCCATCTAAAGGAAGAGGCACTTACAATTTTTCCAGATATAGACAGTTTTTAAAATTCCAGTACAGCAATTTCCCAGATGTTAAAGGTTCCTTCCCTTCCAACTCCAAGTATGGTCCTACTTCTCTGACACTGTAAACCAAAACTATGATCTCATAATGTGACCATTCCTTTTCTCCCTTCCCTTATGTAGTCGTAAAATCATTTTTATGATCTCAGCTAGATTTGCAAATCTAGGTCTCTGAGCCTCCTACTAAGTTGGAAACCGTATTGTTGTCACATTAAAGATTAGAAATATGAAGGGCAAGGGTAGACTTGTTGAGTAGAATTAAGAATAGCCTTTCTGAAACTGATTGTCAATACAGTAAGGATTCCTTAGACATCATCTAATCCAACCCACTCCTTTTACATATGAGAAAAAACAAGGTCCAGAGAGCTGAAGAGTTTTGCCCAAAGTTGTACAAAGTAAGTGGCAAAGCTGAGATTTGGACCCAGGACCCTTACTTCAAGACCCTGCAGTCTTTCTGCTTCACAGGATTGAATCCCAGAAAGTGAATCAGCTACAGTCACATAGCGACAGCCAAATCAAGTCAACAAACACTTATTAAGCATCTCTAACATGTGCCAGATACTATGCTAAGTGCTGAAGATACACTGCCTTCTCTAAAGGAGCTACAGTCCAATGAGCTAAGAGTCAAATGTAAGTCTCTGATTTTAAATGCAGTACTCTTTCTGCTCTGCCAAGCTCTTCCTCTATTACAAAAGGCATGATTTTCACAAAACAAATATCTATGTGCCTTAGAAAATAATTTTCTGGCATTAAAAATATATGCATCTATAAAAAGCAATATTAAAATGCTCCTAATTTTACTCCCTTGTACATTGTGCCCTAGGCAGATCATAGATTTGATTGAGCCATTGCAGTCTTATTTCTGTCTGACCAAGATACAGCTCAGAAACATCCTTGGTCTGGGATCCAACTGTCTTTGCGCCACTTAATGTATTTTCTGGACAATATAGGCAATGGCATGCCAGCACTATTCCGCCACAGTTGACTGTTGGGTTTTATTCTTGAAAAGGACAAAAATCTGAGAGTCAAGCTACAGTGTGTCTGACTGTGGTTAATCATAGCTTATGAGCTAGGAAGGCTGTACCACAGGTCAGAAACACTTTTAGTATCTAAATACCATAAAAATATCCAAACTGGGATAGAAAAAATTCTGCTGTTCCAGGTAGATGAAGCTGCCCTGCTCCACATCCTTAGAGGTTTTTAGTCATTTTCAGTCATGTCCAACTCTTTGTGACCCCTTTTGAGATTTTCTTAGCAAAAAATACTATAGTGGTTTGTCATTTCTTTTTCCAGCTCATTTTATATATGAGGAAACTGAGGAAAATAGGGCTAAATAATTTGTCTAGGATCACACAGCTACTAGGTGTTAGAGCTCAGATATGAATTCAAGTTTTCAGATTCCAGGCATGGAATGCTATCTATTATCTATTGTAGCCACCTAGCTGTCCTACCTTTAGAAGTAGGGTAAAGTAATAGAGCCTAGTGAGGTAGACTAAGTCAATTCCAAACAATTCAATTCACTAAATATTTATAATATATTTATGACGTCCCAAGTGCTGTGCTGGTTTCTGGGAATGGAACAATGAAACAGTACCTACTTTTAAGGACCTTCCCTTCTACTAAAGAGATGAACTTATCCTAGTATTCTACCATGCTGTATTAAATACCCAATTTTATATTGTTTTGCATGTTTCCAGGTAGTATATTTCTGTCAGTTCTACATGTAACATTTTAATGTGAATGTCAGACTTCTCAGAAAAGGGACAACATATATATATGTATATACAGATTATTCTTTTTTTCCCCTTTGGTTATTTTCCTGACTATATATACACATGGGAATATATAGTCAGGAAAATAACCAAAGCATTAACATTAAGAAGGCTAATTGTTGTTACTATTTCTTGGGTAATTGCAGACTCTTGAAGATCATTTTGACAATGTTGTGTCTTGATACAGGGAGGAAAATATATGAAGTGAAACCTAAAACATGCATCTTGTTTGAGTATATACTGTTACCATTTTACAGAAAAGAAACTTGCTCTATGGAACTAGGATGAAAAGCCACTTTCATTTCTAGAATAACTGAAATTTCACTAGATACATGGGAGAAAAGTCATTGTGCAGAAAGTGCTGACCATTAAACTATAAACTACTTGAATAATTGTTTTTGAAGCACACAATGGGACATCTAACAAGTCTAATGATGAATATGGGAAGACTGGCCTGGGCTTCTATGTGGATGTCTAATTATTGAAAATTGACTGAAACTGAAGCAGTTGCACCAGACTGCACAGCAGTTAAAGGGCCAAGGATGTTCATTTGACACTTCTAGCTCAGCTAATTTCTAACAGGCTTATGTGGCCCCTGTGATATATACTATATGAAGAATGCTGGCATCTCTTCAGCTGTGGCTCTGAGCACATTCAAGGTTGTGCTTGGATGTCCAAACTGTCATCTCTGGAAACCAATCTTGCTAACTTTCAGTGGAATTAATGGGTGATGCCTGGTAAGATATATTACCAAGGTAACTTGGAACCCAGCTCATGTCTTCCCTCTCATACTTGCCCTTATCCCTCTGTCTCATTTATCCATTCTCCTGCCAGAAAGAACAAAACACATGAGGTACCCATCCCATCTCAAAATATAGCAAACTGAGGATGGGGACAACTTCCAGTTCTAAAACAGAGGAATCTTAAGATCATGAATTTAGAGTAAAAAGAAATCCTAGAGATCATCCAATCTAATCCCCTCATTCTACAAAAGAAACTGAGATCCAGAGAGGGCAAAGAGCATGATTCAGTCAAACAACAAAAAGTCACCAAATAAGGATTTAAATTTAGACTGTGCTCAGGTTTGGTGAATGGTATCTTTTTCTGGTGGGGGGGAAGGAGGGAGACACATTAATAGTAGTACTTTTTTGTTTTGCCACCAGTCCCTTGTATGTATCTCCAATGCTTCTCCTATTTGCATGTAGCGTGCCAACTTCAGCATACCATGCTGACTAAGTGAGAACAAAATTCTGACTTGGGTCTATTAATGGTCCTTAGACAAAGAACCCCATCTTCTGATTCCAATTTTTTTTTTCTTTAGCTATCCCCCATTCCTGGAATGACCTTCTTTTAATCTTTGTCTACCAGTTTTCCTTCTTCAAGACTCAGTTACAGTTCTACTTTCTGTAAGAAGCCTTTCTCAATCCTTCTTTATTTTAATGCCTTCCTTCTGAAATTATCCCTAATTCATCTTGAATTTACTCCATTTTTATATAGTTATTTCATACTATCTCCCTCTTTAGATTTTGAACTCTTTGAAAAGAGGGGCTATACACACACACACACACACACACACACACACACACACACATATATATATATATATATATATATATATATATATATACATACATATCATATTTGTGTGTCTATGTATCTGTGTCTGGGTATACACAAATACACAAACAGCACAGTGTTTGGGATATGGCAGGCACTTAATAAATCCTAACTGATTTACTGAAATGCAAATATATTATCCTCACCAAAGATGTTTGTCATTATTATAGAAAGTGTGAATATAGAGTCCGAATGGAAAAAGGATTCCCCATAGATGGTGAAGACTTGGAGATTCTTTTGCTTGCATATGAACTTCAATGCTTATATCAAATCTTAAATGTACTGAAAAACTTCCAAAATGAGATAATTAATTACTAAAAAGAATTTGACCTAACTATCTTTAATGGAGAAACCAAATGATAAAGGAATTCTTATTAAAAAAATAAAATTGCATTTTGATGGATAGTGCTAAAGCTGGAGTACCAGTGTAGATAGCTTAAGAATTTATCTATATCTAATTCATCTATATTAATCAAATCATGGATAGACACTACAGATGAACAATGAACTAGACTCAGAGTTAATTAGGAATAATAACAACTATAATAGAATATAATAGCTATGATTTGTTTAATGTTTTAAGGTTTGTTATGTACTTCACAGATGCTGTCTCATTTGATCTTCACCACAATCTTGTAAGATAGGTGCTGTCATTATCCCCACATAATAAACAAAGAAACTAAGGCTAATATGGGCTAAGTAGCTTGCTCAAAAACTCACAACTAGTAAGGGGAAGATCCAGTCCCTCCTGAATATAATAAGTCTGGCATGATCTCTACTGTACCAACCAGCGTCAGAAGAAAACAGGGTGGAGGTACTGCTTTTAATTATCCTCATCTTCTCCCTGAAACAAAGGTCCTGCTTTTTTATATAGATATTTTTGTGTTGAAGTTCTATGCAAGTCATGGAATAGTATAGTCTTTAAAGAATTTTAAGTTAAGAAAAAATGAAGAAGTTCATGTTAGATGTGAGTAGGCTGTGACAAGTTACAAGTGAGAAATAGAACAGAAGTAGCATAAAGAAAGATTAATGTATAATACAAAAAGGAGGTGGAAGAGTTATGTAGAGAGATTGAGGGATGTTATCTGAGAGTCTAGGTGCTACATTGGGGACTATTCAATGTCAAAAGATCTTCAGAAGCACATCCATTGTAGATGAATCTTCAGCATAACATGGATAAGTGTGGTGTTGCATGAGTAGGCAAGAGATGACAGATTGATTGAAATGTCAAACATTTAAGTTCTGAACCCCTAGCTGTCCTTGTCAGACCTGGCTAACCAAGACTTTCTGTTGGCATGTGTCTAACACAAGGGTCAACATGTGTCAAGTCAGCAGGAAAAAAAAGGTTTGTGGTAATTACTAATTTCCCTGGAGGGGGTGAAGTAGAAATTAGTAGAGAGAAAGCAAAGACAATTAATATAAAATGAATCCTTATGGAGCAAAAGTTTTATCCTTATCTATAAATTAGGGCTATTATTTCCAACATATGTGAAGTAGAGGAGTGTTTTCATTATAAGTTCATTGGTATTTTATCCCTCTTCTAGGATGGCAATTTCTTCTTAGATAGAAGATAGTAATGTTCTGACTATCTCTCTGGAGGTCCTCCAATTGGGCCTTGGATTCAGCAGAATAATCGCCACAAGAATAGTCAGGAATAAAGTCCAAAGTCTTTATTATCTCCACAATCTGTTTCCTTCACTTGGGGCTGAGCTAGCTTTCTGGGGGACCTTCAGATGGGCCTTGGTCTTAATGAAGAAATGAGGGAGACAGGACAGCCATTAAAAGGGAGTCTGGCCTCTGGCCTCCAGCTTCCAGTCTCCAACTTCTAGTCCTCTGTCTTCTCTATCTCCAAAACTGTCTTCCCTCCCAGATTTCTTAGCTCTTATATACTCTAGTATAAGTACATCTTAATAGGTATCAATCTTGTAGAATAGGTGTCAATTTGTAGAACTATACTAAGTACATGTAAACTAGAGAATCATTATTTCAATTCCACTGAGTTAATACTTGTTGTAAGATTATTTGTTTCAAATACACTTGGCCTTCTACAGTGATAAAATATTGCATATACAGACAGGCAGTGGAGATGTTCAATGATTCAATGTGTACATTAGGCTGCTGATCTATACACAGGAATTTAAGGTTTGGTGAAAGAAGCCCTTTCACACATTCTTGCTGAAAGTACACCTACTGTGCCAGCATTTGGAAAACATAACCCTATGAGTCCTTCTCTCATTGATGAATAGTGGCTGTATTACAGTTTAGAACTACTGGAAGAGCAAGAATTACTGGTCAAGACAAGTATTAGTGAGGCAGAAATAAAGTAGTCAAACTATAGGCTAGTAACCATAAGCCACTTTTGGATGGGGGTTTAAAGGACAGATAAAGAGCTAAAAGTTGGGTAGTCAATGCAGCAAACATGTCTGCCTGAAGCCTTCAGGAGACATGCAGAGGTGGAGATGTTTGACCAAAGAGAAGGATTAAAGAAAAAATAGAGAGGGAGAAAACAGGCTTGGCCTTTCTTAAACACACCTGCTTGAAGATCTGAAGACAATAATGGATCCAGACAGTGTGTAATCCAAGCATTCCTTCTATCAAATGGCCCTTTAACTGCTTTTGAAAAGCACCAGGGCTCAGGCAACGCTTGAGACTACAGTAAAATAAGTGCTTTCGCCCTTCACAGCACCTGGTCACAATCTCCTCTTATCACACTGAAATGCTTCAACTGTCCCTAAGTTTGGCCTGTTCCAGTATTTGGCTTCCTCCCCCCTCGGCCCCTTAAGCTTCACAGATGAAAATTGTAACACAAATGGCTTTGAAATACCAACCAGAGGCCACATGCAGTTTGCTATTGAAGCTGTCTGTGCTTTCTCTCTTCCTTCTTCAAGAAAGAAGGGGGAACTGGTTCATGGCAAAAAGAAAAAAATATATAAAGCATAGAAAAGAAGAAAAGGGTACAAAATCTTCATCAGGGCTTGGCCAGAAACTCTGATTAAACCATCAGCTTTTTGATTTGTTTCTATGTCTCTCTTAGCTTTGGGGCCAATGTCTATAAGAAAGGCTGAACTCCAAGTTGAATCATATTGACCACCACTCAAGACTTAGAACAGAACAGAAAGTTATTAAATATCTATTATATGCCAGCTACTTTCTTAGTCTCTGAGAAGCAAATTCCAAAATTTAAACAAAAGCACAAATTTTGAAACAGTATTCATCCCTAAAGAGTTACATTTTCTTAGATGGTCTGGAAAGAGTTTGTGCATACAACTTTAACTCTAGAGCCCTTTAAATTCAAGTTTGATTTAGGAATGACTTGAGGCCCTTATAAGTCATTGAAAAAAAGGAGGTTTATCTTGCCCTAACCCAACAAGGAGACAGTGGCACACTTAGCAACTTTTGACTCAGCTTTCTTTACCTCTTTTTGGAAAATCCTCTGATCAGGAGTCATCTGTGGATCCTTCTTAATTGATAGTGCCCTTCCCTGACAAATTATCTGAAGTTCTGGCACAGGAAAGGTGTTTATTAGGTACTTGTTGATTGATTGATTGATCCAAAAGGACATTCTCAAATCAATTACAATGGCTAACTTTACAACATTTTTTTTTTTTAAACAAGAAACCTCAGTTTCAATCCATATTGCTTTCTCTTCTTTTTCTACTATTATCTTTATCTTCTGTATGGACCATACAAATGAGCTTTTGATTACATCATTTTTCTAATTGTTTCCTGGATGTATTAATCTTGTCTCTCTAAGTTGTAGACCATTTTTGTACTTGGTCTCCATAAGTACTAAGCACAAGGCACTGCACTCATTCAACATTTGTCAGTTACCAGAGAATAGTGGAACATTTTAATCAGTCTCCTAAGATGTAAAACAATGTGCAAGAATAAAGAACAATGGATCTGTGGAATGATATAAGCTTTTTGCCTTTAGAAACAATTACACTGAATATTTCAGATCTTAATTTTCTAAATTTTCTTCCCCTACATGATAAAGGGAAAAAAGTAGAAATGGAATATCTTTACTTTAAGTAGGTATCCATTTTCTTTTCCCTTTCTTTTCTCCTTTTTTCTCTATTTTTCCCAAGTATTTTTCAGATATTTCTCTTTTAACATTTTTTTAAAGGGGGGCAAAGAACACAACAGAGAGTAAAAGCTACAATGAACTCTCTAACATACAGGGGAGGAAGTGCAGGCTAATGATTAAAGGGAAAATTCCAAAGTGAGAGACAGGAATCCTGGGTTCTGAAGGCTGAACTTCACTGCTTCTTTTCAATGTGACCAATCATTTAAATTCTCCCTAGAATCACTTTCTATACACTTATAACCTAGGACCCATGGAGTGAAGGCTGAGAGACTATAAAGTGTTTTGGCATTCTATGTTAGAGTGAATGTTATTTAGTTTCCTCCTGTGGATGAAGAAGTGGTGGTACAAAGCATCATTTTTAATGTTCAAGTGAATAAGGCAGTCAGTCTGTGAAAACTCATTCAATAAAGATTCAGCTTGGAGAGACTAAAAAGTACTTTCTTTTTAGGCACCATGGACAGCCCATAGGAAGCTTCCTGCCTACTTCTCCCATATGTCTTTAAAGCATGAATTCCCTTATCATCCCTGTGGACCATGTAGGGAGGAAGGGATCCCTAGGGCTTTAGGATATGGTACTGGCTCACTGATATAAGATGTAAAAATAATTAAGCACAGAAGAAATAATTGTTTCTCTTCAGATTTTTAATCCCTATTACATTATACCTTTGTGGATTGTACTTGGGGGATGGGGGAGAAGTGCAACAGGGTGAGGGGAAAGGTATCCATTGGGAGGAAGAAAGTGTTTTCTGTCTTGGCTTGTTGCATCTCTGGGGTCCCTCTGCAGTCCTCTAGTTTTTGTGACTTCATATTTTTATTCTGCTATTTGTGATGGGTGCAGATGTTTGAGAAGCTTTCTTTAATTATGATATTTACTACATTTAAGCAAATCATTGTGGGAAGGAATAGTAGATCTGCTTAAGTGCTGCACACATGATTTAGAGACAGTGGGTTTTCCAGGAAGATAGACAGGCTTGTCTCTTCCTTCCCTCTCTCTATTCCTCCCTGCACCCATCCTTACCCTATGATGGCAGTGGGATCTTTATTTTGGGGGGATAAAGGTAGAGTGTTTAGGTGAAAGGAGACACTAAACAGCAAAGAGGTCATATGAGGACCAACAAATGCAGTCCAAAACTATACTGGCTGCCATCTCACACTGATAATTCCAATCCACTAAAATCCCCAGATATTTCTTATAATACCACTGTCTAATAATCCTTTACTCCCATATTTCATATTTTTGAGATATGTGTTTTAATTCAAATATACAACTTTATAATTATTCCTCTTGTATCTCACTATATTAGATTCTGACTAGCATTCCAGACTATTAATATCTTTTTGGATCCTGTGTCATCTAGTGTGTTAGCTCTCTTTCCCAGTTTTGGGTCATCTGAAAATTTGGTAAACAGAGCATCTATGCCCTTATCCAAATCAGTCATAAAAACTGTTAAACAGCAAGGGTAAATCAGAAATTCTTTAGGTCCTCCAGAGAACACCTCATGTTACATTAACTTCAAATAATTATTATTTTTGCTCCCCAATATTTCAACCAATGTTAAATATGCCTAACTGCATTATGGTCTGGTCCATTCTTTCCATCTTCCCCCCTCCAACCAAAAAAAAAAAAAAAAAAAGCATGAAAATTTTATCAAAAAGCTTGCTAAAATCTGAATAACCTATACTGATAGCATTCTCCACTGTCATTTTAATCAACTTGTTACAAAAGCAAATAATGCTAGCCTTCCATGCTACATTCTTAAAGATGCCACTGAGATGAATAGTACCATCTTACAGCAAGAGTGATAGATTAAGTTATGTTGTAATAATATCTACTGGTTTATAAGATTAGGGCAATTAGGTGATACAGTGATAATTAGGAAGATCTTCAGTGGCTATATGGTCCAATATTGTTGTTTGTCCTTCATTCTCAAAGAGGACCATGACATCAGAAAATGATGCCTTGACATGCAAAAGAATCAGATTTGAGTGAGAGAGGGTTGTGTAAGGTCACTAGCCTCACTTTGCCCTTCAAAGCCAACCGGCTCCAGTAGCCAGATATAGATGAAAATGACTGGAAAAGGCACTGGATGAAATGGGAGACCTTGGCCTTGTGTTTGAATATGTAATGAGAGAGGGAATTTTATATATATATACATGTATATTATACATATATATGTATAATATTAATGTCCTAGGGAAAAATAAGGGGTATGCTAGAAAATATTTAACAACTGGCATTCTGAGGAGGGGGGAAAATAAATCATGAAACATTTCAAAGTTTAACCTGCCTTATTAATGTTTTATCCAAAAAAAATAAAATAACATTAAACTCTGATTTGTAGTTTTGCCAGTTTCTAAAATGTTAATGCTAACACTGGAAATTTAACAATCTGCTCTCCAGAGATTGTTCAATCTGGCCTCAGAAAAATCCTTTATTAAGACACTTTATTAAGACAACATGCCTCTGTTGTTGTGTCTGGAAAAGTTCTGAACAAGTCAGGCAAGTTTAATGAATCCTACTTCCTAGGAGCTTAGGATATAAAATATAATGTTAATATACATAAATATTGACAAACATAATGGGCATGCAGACAAAAGTTTAGACAGAGAGAAGAACAGTGGGAAATTCACTGATGATGACATTTCTTCTACTAAGTCCTAACTCAAATTGTCTGAAAAACAGCTGTACTTCACTCTGATGAACATGGCTGAAGGGAAGAGTTGGAAACTTCACAGCTTGTACTGAATGAACTTCTATTTCTGAAGTGTATTTTCCTCTATGATCCCTATGAAAAAAGATCTTCATCATTAGTTCTTTGGGGTTGTCTTAGATCATTATATTACTAAGAATAGCTAATTTATTCACATTTCTTCATCACACAATGTTGTTGTTAATTGTATAATGTTTTCCTAGTTCTGTTCACTTTATTTTGCATGAGTTCATATAAGTCTTTCCAGGTTTTTCTGAAATCATGCTGTTTGTTACTTCATATAGCACAATAGATCTCTTGATGTCTTTAGTGATGCTCTCTATAAAGGGACTCTGCAGAGAAGAATTCTGATTGGGCTGCTTGAGAGGTAGCTATTACCCTATTCCATAGGTTGCCCTTGGGCCCTCCTACTGAAAATGGCCAGGTTCAAATAACTTTCCAGGTTCACTCAGGCTTATTTTCCTTATGAATATTTTGCACCTTGAAATTAACTTCAGTTGATTAATGTTTCTCACCATCTCAAACTGTCAGAATTCAAGAGGTAGCTAGAGACTGTGGGAATGGGAACAAAAACATAGGGAAGGGAAGTAATACTATTGATAGTATCACTCCTCAGGTGGGCATCCTTGATCTTTTAAAAGCATAATTCCCTAAAACTTCTTGTCCCTCTTTATAACATGGCACGCAAAGGCCTAATATATCAGATTTTCTTTAATGCATATATTGCATGCAACTAAGGGTTATAGAAAATATATGGTATTTCCCTGAGGTTACAAACTGAGAAGAAAATGAAGAGGTTTTTTTTGCAGAGGGAGGAATGAAAAGAGAGAGACAGAGAGAGGGACACACACAGAGATAGAGAGACCCAGAGCCAGAGGGACAGAGACAGAGGCAGAGACATGGAAACAGAAACACAGAGGCTAAGAGATAGAAACAGAAAGACAAAAACATAGGCAGAACAAGACAAAGACAGGAAGACAGAGATACAGAGATGAAAAGGAATCAGTCAAGTGAGTCTTCTGAGGATAATGGCTTTTGGCCTTATCACTTGCAAATTAGCCAAGCAAACAAATCAGCTTTTATTTTATTAGATGCACAAGCCAACAGTGTGTGTCTAGAAATGGCAGCTTCAGCAATGGTAAGAGCTTTAGTTTAGAAGGAGTGAGGTTACTTGATCCTAGTTCTCAAGTTACTTCAGATAGGCTATTTAACTTCTTTTTTTTCAAAATTATTTTTAATTTATGTAATAAAACAAGCATTTCCATAAATAATATAATTTAAAAGGATGTTTATACATGAAACTGCAAGTGTACTATGCACCTATTCCTTTCAAATATACTTAAACCTTTTTCTACGGTCTTTTTCATTTCTAAAATCATAAATTCATGAATCTTTTAGACCTGCATTAATATTTTTTGGTCCTCTAATTCTAATTTACTCTGTGACATTTCCTTGAATCTCAGTTTCCTTATCTGTAAAATGAGAGGTTGGAAGCAAACAATCTCCAAGGTCCTTTTCATTTCCAAGATTCTTTGGAAGGGTCTATATACAACCAGATCCTTTCTCCTTCCTAAATTTGCACTCTTTCATATCTTTGGTCTTTTTTCCCCCTTTTTATAGGATTAGGAAGCTTTTAACTATTTACTCTGACTATAAGACCTAAGTAAATAGGATGCAGAATTAAGAATTTAAAGCAGGACAGAGAAGGGAAAGGGAAAGTGGGTGAGGGGAAATGACTGGACTTAGATATTAATTACTTAACTATAGTAAACAGTGAACATCACTTTCACTGCTTATGCAAATCCATCCAAAAGAGGGGGCTAGGAAAGCAAAAAAGCATGTTTTATTTCAACCCAGCATGATGCAGAAGAATTGAATAATATTAATTAGAATTTAAAAGTGAAGAGTAAAATTAGCAACATGATTGCTTCTTTCATTGTAATTATCAGGGGAATCACAAAGATTTGTAATGTAAGAAAAGTAGGGTCTTCCTCTCCCCTCAGTTCAGAGATACTTTATACCTGCACATCATAGACTCTAACACGGAATGGATATATTAGTATCTCCCCACCAGAGGAAGTAGAAGATAGAATATGCCCTTTGCTAGTTAGTTGGGTGACCTTGAGAGACATGTTTAACATTCTCTGAGCTTTAGAATTCTTACGTGAAGAAGAGGAAAACAACATCTATAATACCTTTTGAGGAGCAGCAAAGCATTATAAAATGGAGAGGTAGTTTCAAAGACAGTAAATCTGTGTTCAAATTCTGTCTCTTATGCATTCTGATTATATTACCTATAACAAACAAATTATTTACCTCTCTGTTTTAGGTAATTCTCCTCTGTATAAAGATAAGATTCAATGAAGGTGTCAATCTGCATGGTTAGAGAAAGTTCAATCACTATTCCCCTAGGATCCCTACACTAGATTATTGTAAGGCTCAATCATTCAATCAACAAATATTTATTTGGCATGAAAATGAGCTGGGAAATGAAATGAAAAATCATCCTAGTATCTTTGCCAAGAAATCTCCCAAATGGGTCATGAAGAATCCAACATAACAACTCTACAACAACAAATGTGTCAAAAATTGAGGTAAAAAATGGCAATTAAAAACCAAAAAAACAAAAAAGAAAATAGTACCTTTCTGATAAATATAATTTTGGGGGGAAACAGAATGTAAGAAATATAAGTAAAATTTGGCTGTACAAAATCATCTTTTGATATGTATTAGTTATGTTATCCTGGTCAAAGCAATTTAGCTCTCAATACACTAGAAAACTCTTGTAAGGCCATAAGTTACTGAGAAGTTTCTAAATTGAATTGCTAAACAGAGTTTTCTGACTCAGGACTTGCTTCTACAAATCTACAAATCCATTCCTCATACCTGTGGCCTCTTTCTCTTCCCTTCCCCCTTTTCACTCTTCACCTCCCTGCCACATACAACCAAGAACATAAGATCTTAGGAAACTAGGAATGTTTTGAGATGGAAGGAACTTAAGAAATCACCAAAATCTCAATTTAGAGATTGGAAAATTGAGGTCCAGAGTGATAAAGGGACTTATTGATATTCAAAGAAATAGAAATTAAGAAAATTGGGAATCTAAGCAGATCTTTTGACTCTAGCTGTGAGACTTTTTCATGTAACCTACAAGAAAGTCCCCAATAAGAGGGTGTTACTTTAAGTGTCCTAAGCTATCTCTGTTCTCTTTGATCTTCCTTTCCTTCTTTGTCTTTCATGATGACATATAGATTCAGTTATCAGTTAAACAGATAACACTTCAAGCTATATATCTAATCCTAATTTCTATTCTTAGCTCCAGTCTCTCATCTATACAATTTCTTATTGGATATAGCCATGTTTGTCCCATTGTTCTTAACTAGAATGGTCTTCTATGACAATATGTTGATAGAGTTGTTATTCAAAGCATTTTTACTTTGATAGGAACTCCCATCAAGGCCTTACTGAGATATCTCAATATAATACACAGGTATCCTTGAGTTTTTGAAAAGCTTACCAATGGAGGGCAAAATATGATGATCTTTATAAGCCAGAAAAGCTTCAGTGATATCAATAGTCTCTGTGTCTGTTGTCTGAAGATTAGTTTAGCTAAATTCAGAGATTTATCATTAGTCAACCATCAGATTATTTTTTCTCTTCAAAATTCACAAAATTTTCCTAAAATTTGATAGAACTGTGCCCTATATGAGTCACTCATGAGTAGTCCTGCCAATGAGACTTCAGATTCTTAGAAGTTCTTCAATCCAACAGTAATAATTCAGCCTACCATCTAGGCTCTTCCTATCTCTCCATCTATTTCACTGTTTGTATGTAGATGCATACTGTTCTCTTTTACTTTTGGAAATAAAAACCTGTATAAGTATTAGTGATGTAGCCCAATCTTCTGTTCATTCCTAGAAGGATTAAACTAGATTTCCTTTCATAAATTCCTTCTCAGGCTCAGGGGGCAATTCTTGCTCTCCCATTTATAGTCAGACTTCTCTGTTGGACTTTTTTTATTCACTGAAATCTAAGTGACCACCCTAGGAGAAAGGGAATAACCATAAAGCTACCTGCAGGAGTCAGGATGCTGTTTAATAAAAGGCTGAACCAAATTGAAGTAGAAAATTGAGGGAAAGAGAGCCATGCCATTTTCAAGTGCAAATTCCCCTATCTTTTCAGAGGATGCAAGCAACATAGTTTATGGTGCCTTAAATATGGTGTCTTTTCCTCCTAGCATAATTATATGTACCATGTCCTCAGCAGATTAGTAGAGGAGAGGTAGGGTTTATTTTTACTTTGTGTTTGTGTGTGGAAAAGAGAAACTATTAGCCTATCTAATGAGTGACTATTTCACGAACTCACTTCAGATGATGCCAAATCTTTCTTTTATTGGGTTTTGGGACACAGCAAATAGAAGAGATTCAGTCACAAAAAAGCTGACCCTGCTTCAAGGTAAGTGTGGAAGCCATACTCTGAAATCTCCATTTAAGGATTCCAATTATAAGCAGATTTCTTCAAATTTAAGAGGGAAAAGTGAAGGAAGCCAGAAATTTTAAAGAACTTGCACAAGGCACATAGTTTTGACCAACACAACTTTTTCAGGAGGCAAATAAATCAGGAATCAAATCTTTTGATTTGATTGATTTTCTGTCCTCTCCATACTTTATAACAAAAGCCAATTCCCAGAAATGAAATGTTATTTTGTTACCTTTGAATATAAGAAGCTAGAACAATAGCCCCAAATCATCCATGAGATATGAATGAATGAAAAAATAAGTCAATCTGTTTCAAGCACTGTGCTAATCTCTAGAGATACAATAACAGAAAGCTAAGCAGTCCTTGTCCTCAAGGAGTTTAGACAAATAGCAGAAATAATACAAATATATACACACATATACACATGTATATGTATATACATGTTTATGTAAAAACATATATGGATATAATTATGTGTATGGAGAACTCTTACCAATCAAGAGTTAAAGACCCTGCAGCAGAATATAAAATTCTGAATAGGTATCAAATGCTATACTGCAAAACACAGAGTAATTCTATCAATATTTTTGAATATCTATTATATGCTTTTATGTTCGATATTATGTGCCCATCCTTAAAGACTTTAGAATCTAAGAAGAGAAATGAGGTGAAAAGGGTCTGAACTGTGTTTGCTAAACACAGTTCTTTGCAACAAAGTCCTCCCTCATTAACATCAATATTCTTCTGATTATGATGTACAACTGTGAACACTATGGTCTCTGGAAAAGTTGAGGGTCACCTAAAGGGCAATAGAGAAATATATAAATAAAGATGAAGATTTGTGCAGACATGGAAAGAATATCTTTGGAGAAATACATTACTAGCAAGGAAATGGGAGTGGGGAAGATAGCCCATTTTCCCTCAGATATGTCTTCCAACACTTCTCAGAAATTTTCATATGCATTGTTTCTTAAAGCACAGTATCCCATTATATTTACTTGGATTTGTTTAGGCATATTCCTGCCTGTTATATTCCTTAGTTAATAACATTCCTCAACTGATAATATTCCATTATCATTCCTCAATTGATGGAAATATACTTAGCTTCCAGTTCTTTGCTATAAATACAAATACTGCTATAGATAATTATAGCTCATATTTTTATGGTACTTTAGGGTTTTCAAAATGCTTTACAAATATTATCACATTTAAGTCTTATAGAAAGCCTGTGAAGTGTTATTATTATCCTATTCTTCAAATAAGGAAACTGAGGTTTAGAAAGTTGAAGTGATTTATCCCTCATCTCACAGATGGTACCCAAAGCAGGATTAGCAATCAGGACTTTCTGACTCCAATTTCAGTACATTTTCCATTAACGCATCAATAGCTGACATGTATATGAATATAGACATGTGTATACGTATGCATTCAGATAGATAAATTCAAAGATTTACAACATGCTTTACATATGTGATCTCATTTGATTCTCACAATAAAGGAAACATAAGAGAAATAAGAACACAGTGCTACAGAATTTATGTTAGGGAAAGACCATCTCTAGTTAGGGATAGAGAAGGGAAGGATTTAGGAAGTTTTATGGAGGTGGCAAATTGACTTATTCCTTGCAATATGGGAAGAATTTTGACAAGGAAATATGTTGGAGGAAGGAATTCCAAGTTAAGAGAAGCAGAATAAATAAAATACAGAGTTTCATAAAGCAAATATTTTTGAGAAATAGTGGATACCCTAATTTGGTTGTAGTATTGAGTATATATTCAGTATAGAGGGCGAGGGGGTTTTAAATATAAATGGGCTACATTGTGAAGGACTGAAATACCAGGTCAGTTCTTAATAGGTCTTTATTCTACATATTGTGGGGACCACTGCAGGGAAATGTTTCCAAACAATTCAATCATACAGAAGTTGGATTGGCTGCTTGGGGGGATGCATTTGTTTCCACTCTTATCACCAAAGGTTGGATAACCACTTGTCAGGAATGATGTAGAAGAGATTTCTGCTCAAGAGATTTTAATCCAAATTCTAGAATTTGGTGGGACTTGGAATCTGCCAAAGGAAGGACTGTCGTATTATCCTTTATTCTCAAAGAGGGCCAATGACTTCAGAAATTTGATATTATCACTTGCAAGTGAATTGTATCTAAATGAGGAAGGGCTTTATAAAGTCATCAGCCTTACTTTCTCTTCTGGAGCCATCTGAGATTAGTGGCAAGACAGAGATTAGTATGACTGGAGATGACCTTGGGTGCAATAGAAGATTTTGGTCTTTTTAGGTTAAGTTTTTTCCTAGGTACCTAAGTGTGTGGGTGTGGGTGTGTGGGGTGGATGTGAGTGTAGGTGTACATATAGACATATAAAAGTACACAAAAAAATACACAGGAAGGGGTTGTATATGATAGCCTCTAGATTCTATTTCAACTCCGTAACTATGATCCAATAATACTATATTATCTCCCCTATTAGAATGTAAGCTCCTTGAGAGCCATCTACAAGGCTTTTGTTTTTGTGTATCCAACGCTTAGCAATGACTGCTACCTAATAACTCCTTTATACATCCTTGTTCATTGATTTTCAGGTCATTTTCACCTGAAGAACTAGATGGGAAAATTAACCTGTCCTGATTATTTGTTAGGATGGGGAGAAGAAAAAGAGGGAGAGAATGTCTGTGTTATTTGAATTATTGTGAAAACTTTCAGTTTGAAAAGCACAATGATGTGGCTTGAATAATAGGATACATTTAAAAGGTATCACTATTCAGTGTTGTTGGATCTCAATAATGTTATATATTTACCAAACAAACACACTAGGTGCAGAGAGCCCAGAAAGATTAAATTTAATGGGAAGAACTCCCTAAAACAGAATTTCTATCAGGAACAGAAGTTAAGTTAAACGTTAAGCTTACTGGACAATAGTGTGATAGGTGAAGGTTACCAGAGACTCCAATCTGTGGTTCCACAAATTTCTCCCAAATTGGAGTGTCTTTCGTGGTACCTGTCTCCTAGAAGGACCAGATATGTAACCAGCAAAAGAACAGACCTGCAGTTAGTTAAATTCTGAGGTGACCCTATACCTGGAGATATAGAAACTTTGATATCAGAAAATTGTTGGCTTTCATGTGCTCCTTGGCTGCTGGAGATGTTATTACCATTGAGAGACAGAATTATTTCATAGAGTCAGGAAACTTATCCTAGCTTTACCACTTACTACATGTTACTTTGGCAAACCATTTTAGCCTCATCACTAAGATAAAATGTTTGTACTAGATTTCTATTAAGGTCCCTTATACTATCAAACCCAATCCTACTTACAGAGCTGAGGACTATCAATGAATTTAAATATTTTATTAACTATTGAAATAATTTATTATAAGCTTTTTATGAAACTCTTTATAAATAATTATAATTATTTTTGATTGTTTGGTTGGTTGATGTGCAGACTCTTTATTCCCTGAGAGACCTAATCCATAAGTTATTATATTCAGAGCTACCAGCTTTCATGTTTGTTCTTTCCTCCTTTCCTATACTTTTTATTGTTTGGCACTCATAACCCTGGCCTCTCAAGGACAGAGAAACAATTTGGCTAGATCAGTACAAACCAATCACTGCTCCTGGGGGAAAAAAAATCTAAGGACATAATCTTTGTATCCAAGGGCAGCCCAGAGCACACAAGGTATCTGAGAGCCCATTTCCATGCTAGGATTACTGAAGTCACTCTCAGTGTAGTTCTTGAAAAGACAGGTGATCCTCAGGACAGATCTGGGGGATCTGGGGGCTAGTAAATGCAACTTTATGCATCACAAAGTCTACTTGAGTGTCTTCTCTTCCCATTTTAACGGCACCTTCTTCTATTCTGTTGCTCCCAGCACACTAAATGAATGAGACTTAGCAGCAAGTGTAGAAGAGAATAAAACCCTGGGTGGTAATAAATCAGCATTTAGAATGGCAGACACTGAAATCCCCTGGAATGAAGGTCTGGCTCAAGGAAAAATACCTCTTTGGGGAACCAGCAAGGGGAATCAATGCCCATAAAAGCATCCAATGCAGCAAGCAGCAGCAGAAAAGGCAGACACTGTTCACCACAACATGTAGCAGATTGGAGGTTGTAAAACAAAATGAGAAGCTATGAATTGGGCAAAGGGCAAAACTACATGGTGTGGGGCATCTAGTCCCCATCAGCCAAGAGGTCAAAGTTTCCTAGATCACCTCTCCTCCAACCTTATTGAGAATCAGCACTTTAGAGCCCTCCCTCTGTACAAACCACAGGAGGTGAGCGATGGTTAATATTTATTGCCACTTATGTAATGGGTCTATTTGAAAACACATTTTGACCAGCTTATCAGCGTATTAATACATTACAGGCATATTGAGCTGTATTCATTTAGGGTTTGGGTGGCTTTAACCAAAGACTTTCCTGGGAAGCTTGCCAGGTTCATCTCTGGAATGAGTCCTCTTGTGTGCCTCCTCAGCAGCCTCTTAAACCACCAGAGGGCAGAATCAATCCATGAGATGAAGACTCAGGGATTATTTCAGGGGCAGTTTTAGGAATGAGGATTTTAGAGCCAAAAGAGATCTGGGCATGCTATGGCCCAGCTACCTGGTTTTACAGATGAGGTCACACAGCAAGACTAGAATCTAGTCCTCCTGATTGACTCATGGTCCTGTGCTCTTTTTGTCTACTTTACTATTTTGATTAGGGAAGAATGAGGAAGAAGATGAAGGCACAAGGAAGGGAGAAAACAGGTCTGCCGGGCAAAATGACTGTTGAGCTATCTGAAATTTTCAGGGCACTGAATGAGTGAATGATTGAATTAATGTAGTGTTTATTAAGTGTTTACTATGTGTCAAGTACTAAACTATGTGCCAAAGAAATAAAAGTGAAATATAGTCCTTGCCTTCAAGTAGCTTATAGTCTGATTATAGTAACACCTCATTTAAGAGAATGGAATTCTGGGAAGGATACTTTAATTTGGGTTAGAAAATGGAACCATAGGTTTGTAGACTGATATGCCCTGTCCAGAAGTAATAGCAGGATTGGTTTGATCACCATTCCAGCACTAGAAGGAAGTGGAGGGGGGTAGTGGATGGAATGCATTCACCAATGCTGTTGGAGAGAAGATAGTTTTAAGGGGGATAGAGGTAATATAATTTTCTCCTCTTCTCCCTATCCACCTATTCCCATATTGGATCCTAGGAAACACTCATCAATTATATCAAGAGGGTGCCAATAGTTCCAATAATAAAAGAATTAAGAATTATATAGTTAAAACTAGAAGGGTTGAAAGAATCTTATTATTATCTAGTCCCATCCCCTTCATTTTATAGATGAGAAAGCTGGGAACAAGAGAGATTAAATAACTTGCTTAAAACCCTTGTGGTAATGTATGAAACAGGCAAGGTTTGGGTCTAGATTCTTCTACTCCAAATCCAGTCTTTTCCTTGCACTATTCGGCTTGTGCCTTCTGTTACCATAGAACCTTACTTCTTCTAGCCTACAGTTTTCCAAAATGGAACATGATGAAAAAAAGCATCTAAGAAAGTGTTCTTACCTCAAGAATGCTATGAGTCTAATTTAACTCATACTATTAAAATGGAGAAGCAGCAAGTAAGCCAGGAAGAACTGGATTTCAGTCCTGATTCTATTAGTTGTGTGACTCTGAATATATTATCTAATCTTTCAGTGATCTAAGCAATTTCTAAGTTGCACAGAGAGAGAGAGTGCTGATTTACACGGGACCTACAAATTCCCTATACTAAAGAAACCACAGGGCCATCCATGAAAATTTGGAGAAATGCCTTCAAAAATGCTCCTTGACAAAGGAGTCAGAGGGATAAGCTTTTAAGAGATAAAACAAGGGATCATAAGTTAAAAGAAAGGAAGATATGGATGGGGTCAGTGGGTCAATCAAAATTGGGGAGAGGAGAAAGAGGGACAGAAGGAGAAAGAAAAATTTAAAAGCATGCAGAGGATCTCTTTACTTTTTATCTCCTTCCTCTTCGTCATTGCATATATTCATTTTTTCCCTTGTATATTTCATCATTCTCTCTTAAATGATATAATGGCACATTTATTTAGGTATCTGAAGGATTTAGAAGTTATGTTCTCTCACCCTCTCCTGCTCTATGTCTCTTGTAGCATTGCCTCTGCCTTCCTTTCTTGGTCCTTTTATCCTGAATATATGAAAATAGAGCCTAAATTAACTCCTAGGTGGGGATAGAGGGTGATGAGATGGCAGAAGTCACCTCCTCTCCCCCCCCCTCCCCAAACCCTTCCCAATTTATAGTGGCTGCAAATTCCTGGCAAACTGCCAACTATGTTGAGAGTTTTGATTTCCAATCTGATCACCTCATTTTGTCAGCCCCAGTACACTACAAAAAACAAGTCTCCATTTATCACAGAATTTTTTTAAGGAGGCTAGAAAATACCCTTCCCTCCACTAATAAATAACCAGAAGAGGAACCTTTTTGTCACTGTTCAGTACTGTGCTGTCTGCTTAGTGCATCTCACTATTTCACCATCTGAGAATGGCTCACCACAGCTGGGTTGGACTGAAATAATATCTCCCTGCTATTGTTCACAGTGTTCTTACATTGGCAATTTTGATCAATCAATCTTTACTTCTGGGAGGAATTTATGGAGCAGGAATTCTCTGTATTTTTGCTGTTTATATTTTGACTGCACTAGATACACACACACACAGATGATGGTTAACTACACTTGCACTTGGTTTTGCAAACACGTACATTTCTCAGGGGCTCTTAAACAGTCTTAAGGAGTCTTAAAGATTAAGGTACACTGCCTGGCCTGGGCTTCTAATCTCTTCTGAAAAGTCAAAAGATTTACCTAAGAGTCTCCAGACAAAAAGTCATACTTCAAGAGATACTTCCATACCTCTTCTCTTTCTCCCTTCCCCTCCCCATTTGCTAATCTCTTTTATAACAACTCATTAATATAACCTAGTCTTTTTTTTTTGATTATGGACTCTAAAGCTTTATATTATTTATATTCTAAAGCATAGTATCTCAGCAGTCAGAAAACATCACTTTGAATCCTGGCTTTGTCACATGTTAACTATGTGATCTTAAGAAAATAATTTCCTGGGATCATAGATTTTGAGACTTTAGAGGTGATCTAATTAGGGTAGCTAAATGATGCAGTAGATAGAGCACCAGGTGTTGAAATCAGGAGGACCTGAGTTCAAAAATGACCTCAGATACTTTCCAGTTATCTGATCCTGGGCAAATCACTTAATTCTGTTTGCCTCAGTTTTCTCATCTGTAAAATGAGCTGGAGAAAGGAAATGTCAAATCACTCCTGTATCTTTGCCAAGAAATCTTCAAAATGAGGAACATGTAGTTGGACATGACCAAACAACAAAGAATCTGCATTTTGCAAGTGAAGAAACTGAGGCTGAAAGAGGTTTAGTGATTTGCCTGGGATTGCACATGTAGAAGGCAACTGGTCTGGGATTTCCAGCCATGACTGGGATTTGAATCAAGATCCTCCTTCCTTCTTTATAAGATGAACAAGATTGGAATAGATGACTTCTGAGATCCCTTCTGGCTTTAGATCAATGACAGAAAGTACACTGACAATTTATAGTAGATTTTGCAGGTGATAATACTGCTTGTTTTAAAATTTCTTCTCAAGGCCATGAGATTATACATAATGACTGAAGTCTTCAGTATTTGGGGGGCTTATGTGGTCCTAGGCACTGAGAACAGACTTGTTTCTTGGAAAGTATCCTGGAAGAAATGATAACAGGCTTATGCTCCCCTTACTATTGAGTCCATCCCTACTCCCATTCTCTTTCCCCCAAAATTTTCTATCTTGCCCTTGCAGTCCCTTCACTGTCCTTGCCATGTACTATGCATTTTATATGAAGCTGTAAAATTTGATGACAGCTTTTCTTGTCAGGGTGGCCCTCACACTGATCCCTCGGTGATATACGTTGTTGACCCTCCGGCAATTGAGCAACCTATTGCAAATGAGAGGAGAGACAGAAAGAAGCAATGGGAGGAGGTGGGGGGGGGGGTTCAATGCAGAGTGAGACAGGGAATGAGTGACAGGAAAGAGAGGGGAATGAGGAATAACATGAGGCAAAAGGATAAGAAGACAGGGAATTAATATGCATACATGGAAGAAGTAAAAGAATACTTGGAAAGCTCTTCCGGTATTCTTATTCCCCATATTTTCTTTTTTTCTAGAAAGAGGAACAGAGAAGGAGAGATAGAAAGAGATGAATGGTGTGTGGAAGAAGTGGGAGATGGGTTATCAAAAGGCATTAACAATCTAATTCTGGGCAGGACAATGACAAGCTCCAAAACTGGAGAATTTCTGAACATGGAAAGTTCAGTCTCTTCAACATTGCACAATGTAAAGTGCTCAGGAAGCCTATAGGAAGGACAGCACCCCAGTCAGCCCCCAAGGCTGCCCAGGAGGAATTGGAATAGAAAGGTCTTCATCTACCCATGACAACTGAAGTTTACATTTGTCCTCTTTCCTTTTTGGACCATGATGCTGATTTCTCTTTGCTGACACTGAAGAGGTCAGGAGAACAATAAGTTTATCATTATGAGACAAGACCATCTTATCTTCCAAGAGAACACAGTTTCTTTAACTCCTGACAACCAAGGAGTTCTAGGACACAGTTTCCTGAGATTTTGGAAGTCCTACATAATAATATGGAAATCCTACTATTGGGGTCACTTTCTTGGGCCTTGGCACCTTAAGAAAAGGTCTACTCATTGACTGCTGACATCTCTGAACAGAAGTTGGAAAGAGAATTTATGAAACATTATAATGCAAAATCTGTCATCTTCCTGAATTCATTCTGTAACTGCTTACATTTCTTGAGCATGACATTTAATCCAATTCATCAACCAAGTATTAAGTCCCTACTGTGTGCCTGGCAATGATAGAGACTTTGAACAAAACTCACTTCACCTAAGTGAATTTTTGTTCCCTCATCTATAAATATTCAGCTTAAGGTCCCTTTTCATTCTAAATCCTGTAATCCTTCCTATAATCCTTTGTGGAATCCAAATTAATAAGACCTGGGGCTGCAAAGAATGCCAACCCATGGTGTCTGCTAGTTGATATGTCTAGAGAATGCAGGTAAGTGTTGTTTCTACTTTGTGCAATTCACACTAATGGCACATGCATATAACAAAGCCATCTTCCAAAATACACGTCAAAGGAATATATTTACTAGGCACAAAGGCTAGGAGCAGAAGAATTGAACTCTAATGATAACATGTTTGGAGAAAAGTGATGCACTTAAGTTATTATGTATGAAAACTATTGGCAAAATTGTCAGTCTCAGCTCGTTAAGAGTCTGAGGAGGAAACTGAGGGGGTGGAAATGCAGGCTGGTATGGAGAGAAGTGGGCAGGGCTATGAGGAGTGAGATTCTATGACAAATAGAAAAGAGGAATAAGATGGGGAATGAGATTTCTGAAGGAGGACATAAGAAAGAGGGTCTGTAAAGGACAGCAAGAATGGAGCTGGAGATAGGGTTCCTGTAATGTACTTCTTTATTACTAAGATTATATGTAATTTTTTTTTTTTTTTTTTTTTTTTTTTTTTTTTTTAGGGTAAGAAGTATAAAGTTCAAAGGATAATGTTAGGCAACTCCCTTTGTGGAAATTCTATCTATTAGTGCAGATTACTAAATCATTTGTAACCTATAATCTTAGAGAGTTGTCAGGAACACAAAGAAAGTAAAAGCAAGTGACTTTACTAAGACCATGCAGCTACTATGCGTCAGGTTTGGAATTTGAATCCAGACAAGTCTTATTTACAAGACCATGTGTCTTTTCTTCTGGGAAATAGATCCACTGAATCACAAGAAAGAAGAAAACATAAGGGACTGCTCCGCTTTCCAAGCATCCTGCCTTCCCTTCTTCCTCAGCTGTTGAAAGAATACTAGTGGTCCATTTCAGAAAGATGAATTAGATGGAATCTTCTCTTTAAAGGTAGCATAATTACTAAAGCAAGAAAATGAATAGAATAAGGTGATAAATAGTAAGAGCAATGTTTGGACTCTTAAAACATTAATGTCTGAGTTTGCTGATCCTAATCCTCCCTCCCTCCCTCCCTTCTTTCTTTCTTTCTTTCTTTCTTTCTTTCTTTCTTTCTTTCTTTCTTTCTTTCTTTCTTTCTTTCTTTCTTTCTTTCTTTCTTTCTTTCTTTCTTTCTTTCTTTCTTTCTTTCTTTCTTTCTTTCTTTCTTTCTTTCTTTCTTTCTTTCTTTCTTTCTTTCTTTCTTTCTTTCTTTCTTTCTTTCTTTCTTTCTTTCTTTCTTTCTTTCTTTCTTTCTTTCTTTCTTTCTTTCTTTCTTTCTTTCTTTCTTTCTTTCTTTCTTTCTTTCTTTCTTTCTTTCTTTCCTTCTTTCTTTCTTTCTTTCTTTCCTTCTTTCTTAATTTCTTCTTATGTATATATAGCTTTTTTCCCCCTGAAGTAGAGGGAGGATACTTTCCATCTTGTGCATTCTTCATTTTCTCTATTGACCTTAGGTGTCCAGTATATGACCTATTTATTTTTATCCTAGGGAATGTTAGACTGTGTCATTCACTAGTGCTATCACTTTGTATTTTAACTGAGATTCTTCTGGCTGTACTTTTTCCCTGAGGCAGGATTGTTTTAAGACCAACATGCACAGTATGAATTCATTCTTGATTTTTATATACATAGCAACTGAGGCTCAGGGGAAAGGGGTTTACAGAGGTCACCAAGCAAGGTGGAGATAGGGACACAGAAGGGATCAATGGCAATGCTTCATGCTCAAGCTGTAAAACATTCCTTCTGTTCATTTGAAAAAGGAGGAATAAATAAAAGAGGATCTCCCTGTTTTTTTCCTAGGGATGTTGCAAACAAAGTGAGCCCTAATTCATAAAGGCTTTGGAGCTACTAGGAAAGTAAACTGTTAATAGAAAGCTGACGCATGACTTTCACCATACAAGACAAGGATAATCCCCAAAAGCAAATAATCCCCGAACGGTTGTAAATATATACGTACTCATATACCTTGAATGTCTGTGTCCAGACATTCCCATTTCGCCTAACAATTATTTGCTCTGGATATATGTGATATATGGCATAGCTCAACTCTACTGCATAGGAGAGACAATCTACAAAACAAAAATCTCTTCCTGGGCAATCAAGAGTTGATTATATTATTATCATGTTGTTGATGCTGTTGTTATTGTTGTATTGCTACCTTACTAGTGGTAGGGTTGGAGAGAGTAGTTCTGGGGACTTGATGGATATTAATTAATCCCTGCAGCAATCACATTTGGATAGGCAAGCATTATTCTCCTCCCATTCACAGATGGGGAAAGAGTGGAGCCAAACAGTGAAAATTATTTACCCAATGACACATAGAAATTATTGCTATTATTACTTAAGCCAAATCCTCTTCTATCTATATGAATTGCCAGTAGCAAAGTCCTTGTATTTTGAGATGATTCTGTTATTCAATGTGTGGGAATTCCTCTGCAGTCCAGAAACTTGTTTATGCCATTCTCTGGAGGAAATAGAAGCCACTCACCAGGGTTGTAGAGGTCTCAGTTCATTGTTTAAGAAAGAAGTAAAACTAGTCAAGAAAAGTTCATCGAGATGTTCTCAACCTCTCATCTCACCTTCCACCCCACCTCCTTTTCCCTTCTTCCTTCTTTTTAGAATTTATGAGTCAAGCATTCCCTAGGGAAATGAAAAAATGACATTGTATCTTGCTTTCATGATTTTCCTTGGTCACATCTACCTAGGGAGCTACAGAAGACCAGCTTTCCCATTTTTAAGTCCTTATTCTGCCTTATCACTTGTATAGCTTGAGCTGCTCAACATATGCAGCTGGAAAACAGCAACATAAAAAGAGGGAAAACAAAGAGAGGAATTAAAGAAATCACCAGCCAGGCTTTAAAACCAAGCTGTGACTCCCAGGAAAAGAGAGTAGGACTTAGTCTGGAGGACCAATTTCAGCAGTGCAGCAGTGAATTCACGGGATCTAATTTCTTCTTAGCTTTCCTATTAATTTCCTTGCTCTAAAGCTCTGATGGGGGCTCTTTTATTGGAACATATATTCTTTATATCTCAGATTATAAATCCTTATCTCCTCATGAGTTGAGAAGCAATCAGCCACACAAATCTCATTCTGAGCCCCTTAGCACAGACAATCTCTGTCACATTAGTGCTTTGTTCTAGCTAAGCAGTAGCCCTTTGCCATATGAGACCCAATCCAGTACTGGAACAGTTCTACATTTGTATTTCAATACTCATCATTTATTACTTTGTTTGTGTGTGTCCTTGCTTGCAGAAGAAAGACTTGAGATATCACAGGAAGTAGTGCCAAGACCTGCCCTCTCTTCCCAGTTGTGACTGAAAATCACATTTCCACCAAGAATCCAAGAATGTCAAAGGCAAGAAATTGAAGGCATTAACCTACACTGACTCCTAACCCAGCTGCTTTCCAGCCTGATTGGAGGGTAAGGAGGTTAATTATTCCCAGCCTCATCTTCCAATTTCACAGAGCATATCGAAGTCCTTGGCAGAAGGGCTTGGTCAGCCTTCTTGTCATCACTGGACCTAGGTTTTGCAGGCTGGTGAAACAGTTGGATTTGGCTGTTGCTGTGGATGCCAGGAGGCAAGTCCTTGATACTATGCAGAATAATCAGGTGGCTAGACACAAATGTTCCCATTTTCAGAGTAGAAGGCCAAATGGGAATGAAGTACCAGAGGGTTCTGTAGCTATGGAGAGGCAGTTACCCACCAAAAAAGCTTTCCGGAACTCTAAGAAATACTTTTTCCCTAGGTCTTTAACTGGCTTCTCTCTGACCAAACTCCCAACAAAATAGGAGGGTGAGGAGAATTGACTGGTGCCTATGCAGAAACCCAGTCTGTGTTCAGGTAGTGGAGAATAGAAGCCATCCACAGCTAGAATATTATTCCACCCATCTGCAGTTGGAGAATGGAATTGAGGAAGAATAGAGCAGGTGGGGGGAGTAGAGACTTTACTCTATACCATCCTCAACCCTCCTCTCCTCCCCCTGCAGCCCCTCACCCCCTTGAGGACATCATCCTTAAAATATATTTCATTTCACAGCTGCATTATGGTACCACAAAATCCTGGGAATCCAATTTAAGAACAGATTACCTCCTCACTTACTTCATTTGAAGCAATTACATGTTAATTTTCATTGAAACCAGCCTAATGCATACCAATCTGATGCTGCAATCTCATTTGAATACTTAAGGGAACATTCACTGGGTTTGGGGCTCTAGAGATTTATATTTAAAGGGCTATTTTATCATTTTTTTCCTTTGGTATGTTCTCTTTTGCACCCCTGGCCTCTCCTCTGCATTTCCCAAGAGAATGATATCCTTAAAATGTCACATCAGCCTTCCCTAAAACAGCAACTAGCGATGTCCTGGTACACAGCTAGAAGCCAGTACTCTGAGATTTTGTGCTTTCTCTACCACTGCTGAGGTGGGTGTCCCTAGTTAATACCTTCCCTCTCTCAGCTTCTCTATGCAAAGTGAAGATTCATGTATGACCCTCTGCAGATAGGCTATGTATTGTCAAGCAAAATCCTTTCTCTGGCCCACATCCTTGTGTCCAGACCTCTAAAGCTACAGTTACTATATTCCCAGCCATTCGCTTAAGGAGGAAATAGCTTTCTAGACAAACCCACGGTATTGATTTGAGCTACTGGTAATTAATAGTGCTCCAAGACTGTAGAATCAGCTCATCTCAGAGTTTTAGAAAAGGATAGGAAGAAGGGAAAGAGAGGGGAGGGGGAAAAGCTATTCTGTCTCAGTTTACACATTTAAACAAAAAGAATTCATGTTTGAAGCTGCATTTTAATTAGACGGCAAAGGGCCCTGAGACAATCGAGAAGATGCTATATAAATGCATATTGTATTGTGTTGTAATTAATCTACAGTGACACAGAGGCAGAAGGATGGAAATGCTGAGATGAATTCAACAAGGGGCAAGCCAGAATCCTTGATCTCAAACCATCCTATGTTCTCCCCCCCCCCCCCACATTAGGTTGAGGAGAGAGGGAAGGGTGGGGGAAGGAAGTTAATGTCATCACAGTTATTGCAGTTTTGCCCTAAAGTGGAAGAAAGGGGACACTATAGTCTAACATTAAATCATCTTGGCCAACTAATTCTGGGCTAGTACTATCCCTTCAGGTTTTCAGTATGGGACTGGTACTAGTCTATTTCTTCAAAGGTAGCTAAGCTAATGATGATAATGCTTTACGCATTTGGGTATTTTGAAGTCTTCTGCCAATTTCACAATTCTCTCCTATTGGAAGAAATGTCTTGTCACTCCTCTTCTGCCAGTGCATAATCAGAGGAGCCAATGGATTTAAGTGTTCTGGCCAATAAGGTCAGACAAAAAGGCCGAGACAGATCTGGGAGGGGGGAACTCAGACTCCCAGCTCCCCAGTCGGGCAGCCTGGCCATCTTTCTAACCCCATCAAATCCAATCAATGTAGTCAGAGGAAAGGATTGTGCTCTGCCTCCCAGCTTTATCCTCTCCCCACTATCCACCTCCTTCCCCCAGTGAGCAAGCACAGTGGAATTCTTGGCAATCTGGGCCTCCTGTCTTTATGCAACAAGAATCAAGTACTGTTTGAATTGTCAGAGGGATTATTAACAGAGTTTATTATAGGAAGAGCCTGGCAGAGTCGATGTTGTTGTGACATTGGGAAATAACAATTAGAGAGAGAGAGAGAGAGAGAGAGAGAGAGAGAGAGAGAGAGAGAGAGAGAGAGAGAGAGAGAGAGAGAGAGAGAGAGAGAGAATAACTTGAAGTTCTAATTGGATAGAGGGCTGAGGAATTAGGGTTGAATGAGATTCATCCTGGATCTCTAAGAGTTTTTAAATGTTGAGATGGATTTTTAGTTATTTTCTTGTCCTGGCAATCAGATGTTAGAAAAGATTTTTATATTGTGAGATGTGTATTATCACAGGCTTCTTTTCTTTTTCTTTGGGTGCTCCTCCAACATCTTTTCTTCTTCTTTTAAATGTTAGTTTAAATCAAAGTAATGCTAGGACTAGTATTGCTAATTTAAACAACGTCTTCCTTAGGCTGTTCAAGAAGGCACTTAAATTTTTTTGAACATACATTTAATTTCCTCTTGGAACTTTGGGGAAGAACCCTCTTTACTAATTTAGATTGCATCACAAATTAAGGTTTTAGAGAAGTGCCTGGGACATTGAAAGGCTTTCACTTGCCCAGGGTCACATAATAATACTAAGAATAAAAATAACAATAATAATAATTTATATAGCACTTATACATCTAAATGTTTTATAATATTATCTCACTTATGCCTTAAAATAACCTTGAGAAATAAGTGGTATTATGCACATTTTACAGATGAGGAAACTAAAGCACACATCAGTGAGTGACTTGCCCAGAGTCACATAACTAATACATTTCTTATTTAAGGCCAGAAATCTACTGCTAGTATCAGCTATTATCTATCTACTTCTCCATGCTGTCTTTCTTAATATATAAGTTATTAAATAGTAAAATAATGAATGGAACCTAGATTCTATTAAATGTTACACATTTCTTAAGAAGTCAGATATATTAGTTACTATGTTAAGTACTGGTGGATACAAAGATGAACCAGATATAGTCTCTGTCCTCAGGGATTTTCTAATCTAGGAAAAGAGATGAAACATGAATGAATATAATTCTAACACAAAATAGAATAAAGGATGCATAAGGGAAAAATGTGAAAAATCAAAGGAAAGAAAGCTCAATTGAGACACAATAATAACCAGAAGTTATACAGCACACTAAGGTTTGCGAAGCACATTACAAATGGCTCATTTGACCCTCATGGAAACTTCAGTTCAGTCTTGTCACTTGTGTCAGACTCTTAGTGACCACATTTGGGTTTTTCTTGGCAAAGATACTTGGTGGGGTTTGTCATTTTCTTCTCCAGCTCATTTTACAGGTGAAGACACTGAGGCACACAGCTATTAAGTAACTAGCTATTGGTATCATAATTTACTGTGTGACATCCTTCCCTAAGTCTAGGCTTGTGTATTTTTTTTTTTTAAGAATGGGTTCTTACTAAAGGATCTTTAGAATTTTTCTTTGCTCTAAATCTTATGACACTTTAAGATCCTCTTACATAATTTAAAGATTCAGGGAAAATGTCATTTAAAAGGCATCAACTGAGTTGAGCTTTAAAGAATACCTATGATTTTAACAGACAGAATAATTTTTATTAGCCTCACAGATTCTCATTCCTTTGATCACAAATGGGGAAGCAAACTGACTTGTCCAAGATGTATGATAAGGACAGAAAGGCTTTTTAACCAAGTGGGGCCCTATTGATAAGGGATATACTGATAAAAGCATTTGTAGAGCATGGCTTAAAACACCATAGCATCATTTCATTTAGGGTCAGCTAGCTGGTGCAATAGAGTGCCAAGAACCAGAAAGATCAGAGTTCAAATCCAGCCCTATGCACTTACTAGCTGTGTGATATTGGACAAATCATGTGATCAGTCTTTGCCTCACTTTTCTTAACTGTCAAATGGGGATAATAAAATCACTTGTCTCCCAGTGTTGTACTGAGGATCAAGTGAGATAATAATTATAAAGTCTTTAGCACAGTGCCTAGCACACAGTAAGCACTAAATCAATGTTGAATATATCATTATCACCATCAATCAATCATCATCATTTGGTAGAATAGTTTCTTTTACTCAATGTGACAACCAAATCAATAGTTTTACAATCTTTAACACAACTTTTCTTAATTTCATCAGTGTAGGTACTAAGCCCACTAATGCAAACCATCACTTCTAAATTTAAAACATTTTTTATCTGTTTGTGACTGAGAAGTATAATTACTCAGAATATTATTGATGGTGTTCTTTGAACTTTGGAGTTGAGGTCTACAGAAAGACAAAGCTATTTATTGCAGAAGTCCTTTCTAGAGCATGGCATTTGGGACTTTGCCTCAGAGACAAAAAAATGTTAATACATGTGCCACCTGAGAAGTTTAGGAGCTACTATAGTAAATAATAGCTTTACAATTAATAATTAACATGTTGATATCAATATATTATTTCACATATTAATATAAATAATATAATTATATTATATTTAATTAATATAATCATATTACATCAATTGTATAAAATATAATGTTTACATAACTATATATAATTATACAATTATAGACAGCAAAATTAATAATAATACCATAGTTAATAATGGGCAGGTAAGTGGCTCAGTGCAAAGTGTGCTGAAATCAAGGGGACCTAAGCTCAAATCCAGCCTCAGACCTTCACAATCTGTGTGACCCTGGCAAGTCACTTATTTTGTTTGCCTTAGTTTCTTCATCCATAAAATGAGCTGTAGAAGGAAATAGTGAACCACTTTGCCAATAAAATACCAAATGTGGTCACAGAGAGTCAGACATGATTGAAATAATTCTACAACAAAAATAGTTAATAATCCCTGCTTTGTGCATAACTGAATGTTTAAGCATTACTTCCCATATTATTTTCAGATCATGAATGACAATGCTGATTTAAAGGTATGATTTCTCCTGTTCTCACCAGGAATCAAAATGTATAGTTTTGGGTCTTATTGGCTTTGTCTTCTAGAACCCAGGAGAACTTCCATGTGATAATGAGGAAATAGAAGTTTTCAGAGTGTTTAATAAGTATTACTAGGTCAATGAATTCTCCTCCATTAAAATGTAAGCTGAAAGGACAAGGATGACTTCACTTTTGTGTTTGTATTTCTAATGTCTTGAACTATGTTTGGTATATATTAGCACTTAATATATACTTATTGATTGATTGAATGTGTGAAGATATGCAGAGGAATTAGGAATGATTGAGATTCATCCTTGGTCTCTAGGCCATATTTACTCATATTCTATCTTTAAATGCCTAGGTGTGCATTTAAAAATGACCAAACTAAAACCTAGATGTAAACAGACTTATTTAATGTCACCAAGGTCACCCTTCAAATCTAGTTCTCTTTTCTCCAAAACCACTTCTCTTTCTACTACACCTGAAAGAGTAAGTAAAATTACTTTAACTATGTAAATGTTAGAACTACAGATTCAAGGGGCCCCTGACAACACTTCAGTGGTCTAGAAATTTACTAAGTGACTAATGATAACCCTGACCTTGATAAAGACTCTGGCTAAGGCTGAATTCTACCAGACCCCAACTAGGCACATCACAAAGATGTTTTTCATCTTTAAATCCATGATTCATGGCTTTTCAACAAAGGAAGATCTACAGTCTCTCATGGAGCTATGCTTCCAAGGCTCATAACCATTCACGTCAGAAAGAGATCCATTTTGTTTAACTCTCCTCCATTGAATAACACAATTGAGAAGTTCAAAGAGCTAAGATTTTTTTTTTTTTTTGGCCAAGCAAACATTAAGATATAATTCCCATTGCACACTAAATAGAAATAAGCCATAAATCAAAGAAAAAACAATAACAAATGCTATATATAACATTAAACTAGATGTACAAGAATGAGAAATGGAATAGTTGGTTTACAAAATCTGATTGTTGCTTTACAAAGCTCTTTATATCCATAATCTGATCCTTACAACTCTCTGAGATAGGCAGTATAAATATTTTGTCCTTTTTACAGAATAAAGAAGCAAAGACTTAGAGACATTAAGGCATTTGCCTAAGATCACACAATAAATAAGTGATGGAGTCAGGATTCCAACCTGGGTTTTCTGCTTCAAAATCTAGGCTTCCTTGTAGTCTGCCACAAAGAGCAAATTATTTTGTGTCTCTAAGCCTCATTTTACTCATCCGTAAAATGAGGTGGTGGAATTAGATGATCTTTAAGGTTCCTTCCATCTCTAAATTTCTATGATTCTAATTAGAGTATAATAGTATCCATCTTCTATCCCCATTCTTTGCAGAGATGTGACTATCACAGGAAAAAAATCACATTAGCACGGTTCAGGGCAAGAATAATCATTTGAATAAGGTGGATGAATATTCTTCTTCTTCTTCTTTTTTAAATCATGATTAGAGTTCCTTGTGGCCAAATGTCTTGAACTACTGGAATCAGAGGTATTCTATGTATTTTAGAAAGTGGTCAAATTATTCTAATTAAACCCCTGGGCCCTAACGAAGTACCCTCTAACTCCCTCTAGTGGCAATTTATAATTGGACAGCTATTAAAAAGCATTTTGAGATGCAGATATCATAACAAAGAAAGATCCCAAAAAGAAGCACATGAGTTTTTGTTTATTTTTATTTTAAATATAATAATAATCTTCCTTGTTTTTCTGGAACAAACTACCCAGACATATGCCTCACAGAACATTTGTTTATCATAAATCCTTTTACTAATATTTAAACTTCTTGTTTTTCAAACAAAAGCTTTCCTTTAAATGGAAGTTGATACTTCTTTATGTCCATGGGACAGGGAGAAAAGGTGTCAATGAGTTAAGAAATCCAGTGGCAACATTTTTTTAAATGCTGGCAAAAGAAGGAGTAATAAATCAAAGGAGGAAAGAAATTTAAGACCGACAGGAAAGGCCCTTTAGTGGTTGAGAAATTGGGGACTCAGAATGAAACAGTGGTAAATGGCACAGAAATTGTGAGCCTAGCATTTGCTCTGGATTAGAAAAGATCATATACTATCCTTGTTCTTTAAGTTCTGCAGGACACTGGGTCTCTTGTGGCCTCCCTGGATTGGAACAACTCTAGCTGAACCCAAAAAGATACATGGGGTAATTTCAAAATGTACTTTTGCTCTGCAAAAGTGTCATTGCGGGTTTTCTATATTTGCTATCCCTCAATCATTTCTAGATCAAATTGGCTCCATTTGACAAGCCAATAGATGATTTTCCTAACTGCCGAGTGTTGCAAACTGTGCCTGGGAGCTGAGGGATCCATGCTGGGCTCTTCTGTGTCTTACATCACAGGCAGGGATGGAGACTCTGCAATCAGAACTCATCTGAAAATTGTGTTGATGGATGACGAGGCAGCCAAGAAACATGCTCACACTCCTAGGCTGTCCTGACTGTCTTGCTAACAGAAGTAAACATTTGCCTTGATGAACAATGTAAACAAATAAGCTCAAGACACAAAATAGAAAAAGCTGTGTTGGGCACATAGGGAACAGTTCTATATATTAAAAAAAAAAAAAAAAAAAAGTTTTCAGGCTATGGTGTCAAGTTAAGATAGCATTTCCCTTTGTGATCTGAGGATGAAAAATACAATTTAAATGTAAATCACAGAGACATTTATTATACTCGTGGCCAGGACTCTAGTTAAGTAAAATGCAAGAAACCAGTTGAATTTCTTACAAGCCAAGCAGGTAAAAATGTATCATTGAGCCTGTGAGACAGACTATATCTACATAGCCTCACTGAAATGAAGAAGTAAAATGATAATTATCCAGTTAATTTGACCAATAAAGACTGTTAAACTACATAGGGTTATAGTTTAGAGACCCAAAGCTAAAAAGAACCTTAAAGAACATCTTGTTATGACCAGAGTTCATGGTCATAGATATGTCTGGATCATAGATTTAGAGATGTAAGGAACATAGAGGATATTGGGTACTGTCCCCTTATTTTTCACATAAGAAAATGAGGTATAGAAAAGTTAAATGAAATTCAAAAGGTCATAAAGTATTAAGTAGTATTTTCTTTCCCAGTTTTTATTTCAAACTTCTTGATCCAATCTTTCTTGTGCAGTAAGATAACTATAAATATGTATACATATATTGGATTTAACATATATTTTAACATATGTAACATGTATTGGACGACCTGCCATTTAGAGCAGGGGGTGGGGGAAAGGAGGGGATAATTTAGAACAGAAGGCTTTGCAAGGCTCAATGTTGAAAAATTACTCATGCATATATTTTGAAAATAAAAAGCTTTAATTAAAAAAAAAAAGTATTAAGTGATAGATTTAGGTCCTGGTTCTCCAAGGTCAGTGCTCTGATGGAAAGAAAAACATATGCACAGACATAGACACTGGAATGAATTCTTTGTCTCTTTCTCCCCTTTCTCTAACTCCCCACTCTCTCCTTCTCTTTCCCTCCCTCCTTTCTTTTTTTCCTTCCTCCCTCCCTCTTTCTCTGTGTCTCTGACTCTGTGTCTGTCTCTCTCTCTCTCCCCTCTCTTTCTCTTTTCCCTTTTTCTTTGTATCTCTCATTTTTGTGTCTCTGTCTCTCTCTTTCTCATCCTCTCTGTATATTTCTCTGTTTCTTTTTTCACTTTCTCTTTGTTTCATTTGATCTCTCCTTCCTTCTCTATTTCTGTTTCTTTTTCTCTTCCTCTCTGTGTCACATTGGAGCCATAGAATAAAATTTGTAATAATTTCTTGGCTTGGGAAAAAGAACACTATCGTTTGCAAAAAGGCCTACCCCAACCTAAAGTCTAGAATATCGTAATTACAGCAACAATAACAATAATAATGAAATGATCCAAAAGGCCTAGCAAGAATTCAACTATTTTCTAAAGAGTTTTTATGGATGTTGCAATGCTGGCTCTAGCAGATCCTCAACAATAACATGCACAAATTGTTACCTGAATCTTTAAAATAACTAGAGTTATCATCTGTTTTCATTCAAAACCAGGCTGAACAAAACCTAACAGGCTGCATTAGATTGGCAGCCCCTCCTCCAAAGACCCAGAAACTTTGATTGTCTAATATGTGTGAGCTGTATAAGTCTTCCAACCTCTGTAAATGTTTTATTAGGGCAACACAGACACTCAACCCCAAGACTTGCTCTCTTAAACCCTGGGGATCTCATGATTAGAGAGGCAGGGCTCTTTCTGTAATGGAAGGACTGCATCTTGAGCTCAGCCTCCATTTTGCTCACGTAGTACTTAACAGTACATGTTCTCCCAATGGGAGTCTAGTTGACTTTCTATCAACAATACCCCAGTAATGCTTTGTAGCTAGGCTAAAATATCATTTTCTTCCAAATCAGTGAAGCTCAAGGGTATTCTCTAAGAAGTCCTATTATTTACCAAGCTTTAAAGTTTCTGATATTGTCTTTCTTATTATTTTTTTCCTTAAAGAATAGCAAGTTTTTCCTAAGGAAACTGTTTGAACTGGGTAATTTATCTAAAGGATATTCACTACTCACTGCCCTTCAGTGAGCTGGGTAAATAGGGCACAGTCATTTTATTTGAAAACTCTTTTGGATGGGCCAATCTAACAAAAGCTTAATCTATACTTTGGTAAAGGGATAGGGACATGACCTATGATTTCATTGGTATAGTTAACTGACAGATGAGAAAACTCCCTCGACCAAAGAAAATAAGTTCTTTCTTTGCAGCTTAGATCACAGAGAATTGCCTTGAACACTGATGAGTTAAGTCAGTTGTCTAGCATCACGTAGACAATATATGCCAGAGGTGGGATTTGACCCCAGATTTTCTTGGCTCTGAGACCATCTCTCTTTCCACTACTATCATGCTACCACATATGCATACTAAAAAAATCAAATGCCATTAAAATATCCTGTTTTGTGTAATGCAAAGGGAAATGAAAGGAAGGGCATAGAAATGGCAAAATCTTTATTCCTCAGTGGCCTGAAAAATAACCATTATGATCAGAAAAGCAACAAATGAAGAAATGACTCTTGGTTATAGAGTATATTAGCTTCTTATAAGTTTCTGAGTCATAGCTCTTCTCTTTATTGATAATTTTTTTCTCTTTCTGTGTATGTGTAAGAACCAGGCTGTTTTCTCTTCTACATTATCATTCTCGGCAACAAAACACTCGAATGAAAGAATCTTTATTACTATTTGATGTTGAAGGCAGATAGAACCCAGTTGAATTTCCTGATCTTAGGTAAAACTGGTGCCATTGGTGGGAAGATATGAACTTTCTTTTGTATACTGGAAAATTTGAATAAGGATTCCTTAGTCAGGCTACATGTAGCCTGGATTTATTCTGGATGTCATATTTTAGGAAGGGCATTAATAAATGGGAATATCTCCAAAGGAGGACACTAAGATGTCAAAAGGGATTGAAGACAAGTCATATAAAAACTGAGTAAAGGAACTGGAGATATTTTCCCTAGAGAAGACTTGGAAAAGGCTTGATTGCTGTCTTCACTTATCTGAAAGGATGTCACATTGAAAAGGGATTTGACTTAATCTGCTTGGACCCAGGAGACAGAATTAAGGCCAAGGGCTAGAAGACTCAGGGAGGTAGATTTTTAGCTTGATAAAACAGGGGGAGAGCCTTCTTAACAATTAGATTTGTATCCTTCCATTGTCCCCTCCCACCAAAGAGTTGGTTTTGTTTTCCTTTCTTTTTTCTTCTTTTTCTCAGCAGTATTCACACAAAGAATAAATGACCACTCATCAGGAAGGTTGAAGAGGGCTTTTATGCTTTAAGAAATGGGTAGATAAGATGACCTCTAAGGCTCCCACCACTGCAAAGAATACATAGAATTAATGAGAAATAAATCTAAAGACTCACAGCATGTCTTCTAATTCTTTCACAACTACCTTCAAAGGTTTACCCCATCTGAATCCCATTTGTCTTCCTAAAACAACTCAATACTGTTATTTCTGTTGTGCTTCCAAACAGCAGCACTAAGGGGCTAAGAGGCTAGCTGCAGAATACAGAAAAATGCAGCATACAAAATTGGGATCTGAGCTCATAAATTCCTGATGTCTAACCTTGTGTTCAAATCGCTAGGCTGTATTTAAGCTGACAGTAATTTAAAATAGCTCATGAAGAATCTTTTCCTTTGTTCACCTACCCTGCTCAAAAGCATTACAGATTTGAGGTTTTTTTAATCTTTCTAACAAAAAGAGAGAAAAGAAGTCAAGAGATCAAAGGAAAAAAGGAAATATATATGCATAAAACACACATATATATTTATAATATGTGCACATACTATCTAGATATTTATAGTTATAGATATATAGATATGGACTTGTTACTGTACACAGTAATACTAAGGAGGTTAGTTTAATACATTTCAAACCGATACTTGATTCTGAGGTAGAAATTCACCTCTCATGTAATGCAAAGGGAGAATTCTAATTCAGAGGTTTTCCACAAAGTCATGCAAATATTCTATGATTAGTTATTGAAATGTTTTTCTTTAATGCATCCAGTAGTCCAAATATAGTTTATTAAAATACTTGAAAAACTCTGACCCAACATCCACATCTTTTTAATTACTGTCAGGAAGTACCTAGCAAAAATGAATTGAAAAGAGTTTCTGCAGTGAAGCCAGTTAATGCAAGCAGGAAAAGAACATTCTTAATGTAGCATAGCATGAGATAGTAGAGAGATTTTTCCTGCCCATAGTACATCCTGTCACAAGCAAGTTCTATGTTGGAGACTTTATCCTGTAGAGGTGCTTGATACTGGTTTAAGTCTTCACTCTACACCTTTGTTATTCACATGACCATTTCAATGCCTTTGTAAGGCTGAACTTCCTCATCTGTTAAATGCCTCATAGGGCTAATGTGGGAATGAAATGAGAAAAAAAATGTGAAAGGACCTTATGTGAAGTATGGTACTAATCAAAGGGAGAAATTTATTGTTGTGATGGTTGATGCAGTCAAAATGGTTTGGTTATTTCTTTGTTTCTTGAGGACCAGAAAACCAAGTGTTCAGATAATTAGAGAAGTTATTTAGGAAAAGAGAGAACAATGCTGGTGCCCCCAAGACCTTTGTTCTAAACAAGCTCTAAGTTGCACTGAACAATTTCAGCTTTCATTATCTTGTCTTCCTGTCTTTTCAAAAGGTAGCTAGGCATCAGAGAATTACAAGGCCAGGAGTAAAGTCAACTTTTCAGTATTTCAGATTGGGGATAACCTGAAAGCAAAAGGATATTTTAGTCTAATAAAATTTTCTCTGCTCAATAATAATAATGGATGGCTAGCATTTATGATTTTCTTTTAAAGGTTTGCAAAGCATTGTATAAATATTGCCTCAGTTTATCCTGATAGATACTATTATCACTGCCATTTTACAGTTGGAAAAACTAAGGCAGAAAAAAGTTAAATGACTTGCTTAGGGTCATCCAGCTAGGATGTATCTAAGGCCAGATTTCAATTTAGGTATTTCTGACTCCAGATTTGGAGCTATCCATTCTGTCAACCTGCTGCCAGCTCTAATGGCTACCTATTGCTTTAGGATAATATATAGACCTCTCTATTTGGCATTAAAAGTCTTTTATAACCTTGTTCCAGATCACCTTACAGGCTTATTACTCTCAATCACACAGTTTACATTTGGGAAAATACTGGCTTACTACCCTTTCGTGATACATGAAATATTTGTTTTCTATCATTATATGTGCCTTTGTACAATATATATGGAATTTACCCCTTCCTTAGACTGTAGCTTTATTCAAAGTTTACTTAAACATCACCTCTTACATGACATGATCCTTCATTAATGCTTTCTAGTTGCTAGTACTCTCTTCTGGAAATCATTTTGCACATATTCTTATTTACTCATATGAATATGTATTTTGTTTTTCCCCAACCATTTTGTTTTTTGTTTTTCTCTTTGGAGCACTAATGACTAGCATGGTATTTGACATATAATAGACTATTAATAAATACTAGTGGAATTGAATAAATTGAAGGTTATGGCTTGGCACTCAAAAAGACCAGAGCACTAATACTTACTCTATTGCTGATTTGCAATCTTTGGCAAAAGTCAATGTCAATGTACTCACCCCTATAGACTTTACTTTCAGGGTTTCTTCAAACTGATAAGACCCTCACTCCCAACATTTATTTGGACCATTCTTTTTTTCTGATAAAATTGCACTCAAATATACCAGAGAGTCAGTTACTCTTTGTTTAAACACTCGATGGAATAACATTTTATAATCACCATGGAGACAACAACTTCTTCCCCCTTTCTCCCATTGCTTTTCTTCACATCACAGAAATGTAATAAGGACTGGAGTTCTCAGTTGTGATTCCACTAAAGTCATCCAAATCATAGCTTTATTCTCATAATTCACAAGATTTTGAACTTCTTATCTAAAGTAATATCTCCTTGAAAGGTCTCTGAAGCTGATACATAGGTAGGCTATGTGCACAGGCAGATGGGAACACCAGGAGAGATAGGAAACATCACACATGCCAAGTGGCCAGAGAACGCACCAACCTGGACACCTTCTGGTAGATACTTTTGTTGACTAATCTCTTGTCCTTTGGCAGCTCCTCTGGCACAACCACGTGGTCCCGCCACATGGAGCTGTTTAATTGCTGCCAATGGATAGTTTGACCCTTTTTATCCAGATGGCTCAAATCTCCCCCAGTGCCTATGCTCATGCCATTTTTTTTCCAGGAAAATACTCAGTGGCCTCATTACTTCTGAACAGGCCCCTCTTTAGACCAATCCCCAAAAGCTACCTTTAAAAAGCCAGTCTAAGATGTACATCAAACAAAAGGAATAGAGGGTGGGAAGGGAAGGAGGAGTCTGGCATTTTATTTCCTCCCCCTTTCATTTCTAGAATATGAATGTGTTTATTTATAACTCAACATTCAACTAATTATTAGCTGAAGTCTTTCAAGTAAAAAATGTAGGTCATGCAATATTATGTGGGAAAATGGCAATTGTTTCAGCTTCAGGGAACATGTAAGTAATTGAAACTCACTATTTCACTGGCCTATTACACACATTTAGACTATATACTTGGAAGCCCAACATACCCTATATTCATGTTAACATCTCCTCAGTTTTCTCTTTGTCACATAGAGTAGGTTTGGTTTTCCCCCAAACCCCACCCCAATATTCCTAAATATTCTTATTGTTGTTTTAGTCCCTCCCAATACATTATATATGTAAATATAAACATATGTAAATATGTTTATATATTAAAATAAAAATATATAAATACATTATATATGTATATATATGTGTATGTATACAATATATGTATGTATTGCTTATACTGTTAGTAATCTAAGCTAAAACTTTTAAGTTAGGGAGGCAAGGTGGGGATAGAAAAAACTTGGTTCCAAGCCAGGATCCTACAGCATGAAGTGATTAGTTTAGCATTCAGTGGCCAAACAATCAAGACTGTTGGATGACAGAAACCTATAGAGGTAGACCAGTCAACCAAAGAATACTGCCTACAACCCCCATCAGAGAGCAGTCAACTAATGATAATTAAGGACAATTAGCCATGTGGTCAGAACATTGCTGAACCCCAAATCCAATGTGGTCCTTGAAAAGCAGGGGGAAAGTACTTCCCAGAGCCTTTTTTTTTCTCTTTTTGCAGTTTTCTTAATTTCTATTTAAATATTCATTCCCTCCAACCCTAAATTTCCTACACCTGTATTTTGTTTTTATGTCTCATAATACCTATTTTTATATCTAAGTCTAAATCTGTTATCTGATACTTCTTTAGTTACTTTTAAAAAGTTTAGTTGGACCATTAGTTATGTTTCTTTTCTTTCATTTTCTCATTTTCATTCATTTTTACTAAATTTCTATTTTGCTTTGCTTTTTTCTCTTCTGCTATAATCTAAATGGATTTCTGGCCTATCTGAAATTTTCTCCCAAATTATATTAATTTCTTATCTTTGAAGGCTTTCTAAATTACAGCTTAGTGGTAAAGCATTCTTCAAAGTTTGCTCCAACTTCATGATAAAGTAGGGACTTGGGTCAGATCTATGGAACCAGAAATTGAGAGAACTCTACAAGCTAGATGGTGGGGTGGATTTAAAAGATAAAAAATTTAATTAAGGATATATAAACCAATGTACTTTTGTTGAATTTATTCTGATTTGAACCCATACTTGCTTTCAAAAATTAACTGCAAAAGAATAGGATGGAAGGCATCGTTGAGTTCATATGAATGAAATCTGAGGGTTTTAAAGAACTGATATTCATGATAGGCTATAACCAACCAAAAAAATTAGACATTTCTTAGTGTAGCTTAAGGATGTGCTAAAAGAGGAAGTATGTTCATGTCAAGGCAAGTGATTATCCTGCTATACTCTCACTTGGTTAGTTCATTCTCGAATGATAAGTATCACAATCTAGAATTATATTGGTTGGCAAGATTGACTTTTTTCCTAGAGGAAATTAAACCATAGTGTGAGAACATTGGAAATTATACCAGAGACTGGATTAGATTTAGGTTTCTCTGCCTTCAAGTCTATCTGTTGTGCTAACTAGCTATCTAGGTTATTCCTTACTGAAAAAGAAAATACTCTTGAAGAAAAAATAATCTTTGTAACAATTATAGATGTTTGGAAATGGAATAGCTGGCCTTGAGATGAATTGGGTTCCCCATGATAGAAAGTCTTCAAAGCAGGCTAGGTTGTTGTAAAGAAAATTCTTGATAAGATATGCATTTGACCAGATAATCTCCAACATCTTTTACAATTCAATGATTCAATGGATTGATAAATATACACATACTGTTTTCTCTAATAGAATATAAGCTCATCTAGGGCAAAGACTTCCATTAAAAAAAAAATTATCTCCAGCTACTTGGAATAACACCTGACACACAATACGTGAATAATAAATGTCTTCTTTTTAGGTTTGATTTGATTGAATTTTGGGGGCACAAAAATTGAGCATTTTCTCATTTATTGTCATTTTTATTTCATCTGACTCATTGGATATACACTCCATAACTTGAAAAGATAAACAACAACTAGAATTAGCTTAAATGAAAGGTCTATAGGACAGGGTGAATCAGGGTTCATCATAAATAGACAGTAATCAACCACTACTCACTCTCTATTCCCTTACAACCTGATTTCTATTCTATAGAAACTATTCTCTTGAAAGTCAGCATTGACCTCCTATGTGGTAAATGTCCATTTCTCATCCTACATCCTCTTTGATCCTTTTTCTCTAAAACATTACAAATAGTCAACTAGTCAATGAGCATTTACTAAGTGCTAGGTACTGGGGGGCAGAGGGGAGAGATACAAAAAAACCCCAAAATAATCTTTCTATTTTGAAGACTTAGGATTATTGGAGGGGAAAGAGAGCGAGACAGACAAACAGACAGACAGAGACAGAAACAAAGATACAGAGAGTCAGAGAGAGGGAGAAAATAGTTTTATAGAATTAAAAAAGGTTGAATTCAACAATAACTGGGGGTATGGAGGTATCAGGAAAAAACTGATGGTAGTGCTTGAGTTGATTCCTGAGAGTGCTAGGTTTCAAGGGGTAGAAATGGAAGAAAGTACACATAGAATGCCACATACCAAGAACAACATTTGGAATTTGTGATGGGGAATAATGTGTAATCAGCCTGAAAAAGAACATTGAAATCAGATTATGAATAGAGTTTTACTTTAACTTATAGGCACTGAGGAGTCACCAAAATTTCTTAAACAGAGGAGTGATCATTAGACATGAACTTTAGTAATCTCAATTTGATACCTGTATGGAAAATAAGTTAGAGAGGGGAGAGAATGAATACAGAGAAATTATTTATGAGGCCAGGTAGATAGATGGACACTCACAATATATCCTGAAAATGTTGAAAGAAAGTAAATAATGTTTCTAGCACTTTAGACAGTGTTGAACTTTTCGAGGATGTGGACAAGAGTTAGGCAGAATGGGCAAGCATAGATCATATGTGATCTTTATCATTGAAGGGAACATCAAATCATTGAGATTATAGATCTATTTGATTATGGGAGTATTTAAAAGTACATGTCTTTTGCCCTTCCTAAATTGTAAATTCTGTAAAGATAGAGAACGTCTTTTTGTTCTTATTCTTGTCCACATTACCTGGAAAACAATAGGTATCCAACAAATGTTCATCTAATTGGGGACCACTGGTTTAAAGACTACTCAACCTCATGAGAAAATGAATTGCATTCTTACTGAATACTAGTGTTCAGTTCTAATTCTTCTCCCATCTAGCTGTTAGGCTTTGTTTCTTCAAGACCCAGTCAAATACCATCTACTTCTTGACATCTTTCTTTACTCTTTACCATCCCTCCACCAACTTGTTTTTATTTTCATTTCTCTAATTATTAATGATTTAGATATTATTTTATATCCTTATTGAAAGTTTGTCTTTCATATTTTGAGAACTACTTGCTTGTCTTTTTAAACAATTTATTTTTAGGTTAATTACTCTCTCTCTCTCTCTCTGTATATATATATATATATATATATATATATATAATTTCCTATACATCTTATATACCAAGCTTTTAGCAGGGTGATATGTTGTAATTGTTTTCCAAGTTAATATTTTTCTCTTCTAATTTTAGCTATTTAGACTTTTTTTTTTTTTTTTTTACAAAAACCATTAATAATTAATTAGCTATATTAAATTATAATCTTATTTCTCAGGATTACCTCTTACTGGTTGACCATATTTAGCTCAAAGAAGAATACTAACAACATCTTATCTTTCCCTATTTTTAGAAATAATTTCAATAATACAGGAGTAAATTATTCTATTTAATAAAATATGCTTATAAATTTATCTTGGGTTGCTTTTTTCCTTTGGGGCACATTTTTTTGTTTGTTCAATTGTTATTTTTTAAAGATTAAGTTATTTTAACTCTATATTCATTCTCAGTTATTTTGGGGGGTTATATATTTATAATTATTTATTCATTTCATTTAAGTCATGAATCTGATAGTCATATAATTGGGTAATATTTTTTCTAATCATTGATTTTATCACCTCTTCATTTTTGTGAATTAAAAATTATATTGGCAATTTTGGTTTCCTTTCCTTTTAAAATCAGAATAAAGTTTTCTCTACATTTATTAGTTTTTAAATATATATCATATTTATTTATCAATTAGATAGCTTTTGTCTTTTCAATCTTATTTTTTAGTTCCTTTTCAAAATTTCTATTTTTGGGTTTACTGGGAGTTTTTTTTTCTATTTTTAAAAAATTGAATGCTCAATCCATTAATTTGTTCTTATTCTATTTTGTTGATGAATGTGTTTAAAAGCACATGATTTTCCTTAAATATTCTTTGGCTGTGTCCCAATGTTTTGGTTGTTTTCTCATTGTTGTCATTTTCTTCAAAGAAATAATAAATTGTTTCTACAATTTGCTTTCTGATCAAATTATTCTTTAGAATTAAATTAACTCATTTTTGTTTAAAGTTGTGTCTTTTCTCCAGAGTCTTTTTATTAATTGTAGTTTTCACTGCATTGTTACTAGGAAAAATATGTTTTATATTTCTACTTTCTTTTAAAATTTGTGTATGAGGTTCTTATGGATTAACATATGATCAATTTTTCTCATCTATTCTAATCTTTCATTATTTGCTTTCTGAATCATTCTATCTTCCTCCATTTCATGGGTGATTTCATTCCATTCCTACTCATTGTTGTCATTGTTTATTGTATGTTTTCCTATATCATAGTCTCTTGATCTCTTATTTACACAGAATAAGGGTATAAAGAAAAAAAGAAGGATAGTGTGGGGGTGGAGCCAATATGACAGAGTGAAGCCAGGAAGCTGCTCAAGCTCTCTGTTTCCCTCAAAAAACACATGAAACCAAGTTTCTGAACAGAGTGACAGAATGAAATCCCTCTCCAGAGTACAAGATAGATTGGAAAAATTTCAAGAATGGTCAGTCTTACTCTCATGAAAAGAGTGTTCAACCCAGCTCAGACAGACGATAGAAAAGCTAGTGAGAGGGTCTTGATTATATCAAATCAGCAACTGAGACCCTCAGTCCTGCCTTAGTAGAGGAGCAGTTCAGTGGGGCAGCCTCTAGCACCACGTCAGAAGGCAAATTCAAAGAAATTAGGTTGTATCTTGGAAAGAACAGGCAAAGCTACCCCCTCCTAAGAGAAAACCACCAAACAGAAGGGCACTCTCTGCTCAAAGTCAAAGATCAGAGCTGCACAGGAAGTTTAGGACAGGGTTCTCTTTATCCCAGAGGCAGAACTCAATCATGAAAGTAAAAAAAAAAATGAGCAAGAAACAGAAAAGGACCTTGATCATAGAAAGCTACTGTAGTGACAGAGCAGACCAAAATACCAACTCAGACAGGTACAAAATATCCACAAAAGAAATCTTAAAGAGTGATATGCATTGGTCTTAAGCCCAAAGAGTCTTCTTGAAAGTGGTCATAAAATACTTTAAAAGACAAATAAAAGGTAGAAGAAAACATAAGAAAAGAAATGAAAGCTATGTAAGAGAGAGTCAACCACTTAGAAAAGGACAGCAATTCCTCAAAAAATACAATTGGCCAAATGCATAAAAAATCTACTGAAGAAAGCAACAACCTCAAAAGTAGAATGACTAATTTGAAAAAGAGCTACAAAAGCTAACTAAAGAAAATCACACATTAAAAACTAAAATGGGGCAAATGAAAGTTAATGACTCTATGGAATATCAAGAATCAGTCACACTAAAATAAAAAAAAATGGAAGAAAAGGTGAAATACCACATAGGAAAAACGGCCAATTGGAAAATAGAAGAGACAATTTAAAAATTATTGGTCTACCTGAAGGCCATGACCAAAAAAAGAGCCTGTATAACATTCTGTCATCAAATAGATCATCATAGAAAACTCCCTTGATATTTTAGAAACAGAGGGTACTTTAGCAATAAGAAAAGAAAAAAGAAATTAAAGGAATTAGAATAGGCAATGAGGAAATAAAACTCTCACTCTTTGCAGATGATATGATGATATATTTGGAGAATTCTAGAAAATCATCCATGGGGCAACTAGGGGGCACAGTAGATATAGCACCAGCCCTGAAGTCAGGAGGACCTGAGTTAATCTGGTTTCAAACACTTAACACTTCCTAGCTGTAGGACTCCCAGGAAGTCACTTAACCCCAATTGCCTCAGAAAAAAAAATCATCCAAAAACCTACTCTAAACAATTAACAGCTATAGCAGAGTTGAAGGATGTAAAATAAATCCACACAAATTATCAGCATTTTTATATATTGCTGACAAAGCCCATTAGAGAGATAGAGAAATTCTATTTAAAATAACTATAGACAAAATAAAATATTTGGGTATCTATAATGTTATGGTTAGCTTTCTGGAAGTCTTGGGACCAACCTTCATTTTAGTTAAGTAATCACCACGAGAATAACCAGATATTAAAGTCCAAATTCTTTATTGTCTATTTTACAGTCCAGTTTCCTTGCCTGGGGCTTGGGTCAGCTTTCTTGAGGTCCTCCAGAATGTGTTTTGGTTTCTGTGGGGGAGGCAGGAGGACCACCACAATGGTCTCTGTCTTGAAGTCTTTCTCAGTCTGAGAGTTTGTGCTCCAGCCTCCAGTCTCCAGTCACCACAAAGGTGGGAGATGAAATGAATCTGTCTGGCTGAGTTTGTCGCAACTTATATGCTCTATTATAATTATATTATCAAAGGTGTGAATCTTGTAGAATAGCTGTCAATCTTGTAGAACTATATTAAGTACTGAACTAGAGAACTATTAATCCACCATGTTAAAATAGGTAACCATTATCTTATCAATTCCACTGAGTTAGCACCTTGTAAGAATCCTTGTTTCAAGTACAGAGTTCTGGCCCATAACAGGTGTCTACCTGCCAAACAAACTCAAGAACTATAGAAACACAATTATAAAACACTTCTCACACAAATAAAATCAGGTCTAAACAATTGGAAAAATATCAATTTTTCATGACTAGGCCAATCTAATATAATAAAAATGACAATTCTGCCTAAATTGGTCTTACTTGTTCAGTGTCATACCAATCAAACTGCCAAAAATATTTTATAGAACTAGAAAAAATAATAAAATAAATCATCTTCTGAAACAATCTAACCATTCTGGATTTGGAACTATGTCCAAAGAGCTATAAAATTGTGTATATCAGTGGTTCTCAAACTACAGCCCACGGGCCAGATGCGGTGGGCTGAGAACGTTTATGCTGCTGACCAGGTTATGGCAAATGGGCTAAGGGGTGGAGACAGAGTGTGAGCTTTTGTTTTTACAATAGTCCGGCCCTCCAACAGTCTGAGGAACAGTGAACTAGCCCCCTATTTAAAAAGTTTGAGGACCACTGGATACCCTTTGATCCAGAAATGCAATTACTGAGTCAGTATCCAAAATAAATCATGAAGAGAAAAAAGGACCCACATGTGCAAAAATGTTTGTAGCAACTCTTTTTGGGGTAGTAAAGAATTTGAAAGTGAGTAGATACCTATTAATTAAGAAATTTCTGAATAAATTGTGGTATATGAAGACAATGTAATAGTTTTATAGAAAATGATGAGCAAGCTGATTTTATAAAGGCCTGGAAGGATTTACATGAACTGATGCTGAGCGAAAACAAGCAGAACTAGGAATACATTGTACACATAGCAGCAAGAATGTATGATGATCAGCTTTGAAAGACTTGGTTCTTCTCAGTGCTTCAGTGATCTAAAACAATCCTAGTAAGCTTTGGACAGAAAATGCCATCTGTATACAGAAAAAGAAATATTGAGATTGAATGTAAATCAGCACATGCTATGTTCATTTCTTCTATTTTTTTCCTCTGCCATGATTTTTCCTTTTTGTTCTGATTTTTCTCTCCCAACATGATTTATAAAACAATGTATATTAAAATAAATTAATTAAATAAAGAACAAAAATCAAAGAAAGAAAGAAAAGGAATCTCATCAACACTAATAATTGATAATTGAGGTGCTGTGTTTCTACTTCTCTGCCCAATCTCTCTTCAATAAGTGCAGATCTCAATTTGTGGTTTTTACATTTTCTCTCTCTTTTTATTACTTTATTTGTGATTAACCCTCAAAAGATAAAGGTGTTTTTTGCTAATTAGTATTCCCTCCCCAACTCTACTGTCCCCATTATTTTCTCTTGATCTTTGCTACAATCTGTATCATTAATCCACCAGGAAAATAAGTTCATTGTGGAGTTTTAATGTTTGTTGAATAGAAGTACTACTTTCATATTACTATTTAAAATATCAATATTGGCTATTTTAAAATCTATTTTTTTCTATAAGATTTTGGTCACTGTGTATTTGAAAGTACAGAGTACCTAGTCCTATACTAGGCTTTATGCTAAATATTATCCAATACAATGAATTCAAGAACATGTTTATGTTTCCTTTCTCATTTTTTCCCCTTTTTGATTTGATTTTTCTTGTGCAGCAAGATAATTGTATAAATATATATGCATACATTGGATTTACCTGCTATCTAGGGATAGGGTGGGGGGAAGGGGAAGAATTGGAACACAAGGTTTTGCAAGGGTTAATGTTGAAAAATATCCATGCATATGTTTTGAAAATTAAAGAACTTTAATAAAAAATGAAAAAAAGAAAATGTTTCTGGTTCTCATGTAACTTTTGGGTAGAAGATATAAACATAAAGAGTAAATATCAGAAAATGTAAAATATTCTATAACATAAAAGACATTATAGATAACATATAAATACACAAAATAAATATAAAATCACCTAAATGTATGTTTTAAATTATTTAAAATCCTTTAAATGCACCATGTAAATAAATATAAATTAACATAATACATAAAATGCTAAAAGTGTTGAGGGTCTATGTGGTAAGGATTAATCATTGGATTAGAGTTAATCTATTATGACTAATCTTCTTAAAGGAAGTGAACTATGAGCTACTTCTTTCCTTGCTTATTAAAACCTATTTCTAGAAATCCAAGGTAATTGAAGAGAGTAGAAAATCTTCCCAAAAATATGATTTCTCACTCAGTTAGGAAATAGGCACCCATCTAAATTCAAGCTTACTTAGTAGCTAAATGAGCCAACCAATAATCCATTCCAATCCAACAAGAGTTTACATGAATATATTTTATTAAAAAAAAAACAACTTTGCTGTGTTAAGCACAGGCAATAGATACACACACACACACACACACACACACACACACACACACATCTTTGTGTTCAAGAACTTTACATTGTCCTAGGAGCTATCCTATGTTAACAGATAATCATTCTGTTGTGCTTCTGTTCTTTGTCTTTTGTTTTCAAAGTATATCAATGACTATTCATACCATAATTTGAGAAGAAAAAACTAATAAGGGATAAGGAAAGGAGCTCAGATATACATTTACAATTATTCACCCCTCCATCCCACCCACCCCATCCCCTTGCACATACATGCTCATTAACACCTGAGTCCATCAATCAAATTAAACTCAAGATTGTGTTTGCAGTTGTAAACTGTGAGACAGTGAGCAGAAAGAAATTAGAAATTCCAGCACAGTAGCAAAGAGAAATTTGGTTGTGGAGCCAAGAATAAGCCACGCTCTGGCTCTCAGTTTACTTGCAGCTACTATGGACCCCAAAGACAGTAGAAAGGACTAGCTCCAATCTGGCACCAAGAAGGTGCCAACTGGTATCAGTCTGTCAAATCTGTCAGCTATAGGGCCTGGATGCAGACTAGGCAAGGAGGAGGTACATTTTCTGCCCGTATGCATCAGGGGTCACCTCAAGAAACATCTGCTGCTGATGTGCCACAATAGAAATGATGGGATGAAATGAGTGCTGGCACTGGTCAGGCTCTATTTTTCTATAGAGCTGATTTGCATTGTATATGCCATAGGCTCCCTAGAGACCCAGCAGGAATTTGTGGTCTTTACAATCCAAATTGGCTCTGTTATGCCCAGTAGGAATGAGAAATTGCACTTTCATTTAATGCCTCAACATCCAGCCTATTATACATACAAGCACCTGTAATGGCATCAGTTAGTGGCTTTGCCAACAATGAAGGGAAAACGTGGTTGAATCAATTTATTGGAGGGAAAATAATTTTCTCTTGAGACTGGAAGACTCAGGGATGGCAGAAAATAGTGGGCAACACATCCCGTTTACTCAAAAGATGTTCTGCTCAATAGCAGCTCCTTTTGTGAAGAATAAGTTATAGATATCTTGCTGCAAGGCTTTCTATCCCTCATCTCTGCCTTTACATTAGTGGTCTCTCAGTTCTAAGATACTTATCCTTCTCCTCTACATCCCATTGGATTGCAACCTTCCTTTAAATCACAATTTATGTGAGACCACCTATTTGAGGTCTTTCTGACACTTCTTCCCTTCCCCCCATTAGCACTTTTATCCTTCCTGAAATAACTTTGTATATATTTGACATTTACATATTTATAAATAAAATATATTTAAACCATTGTCCTAAGGAGAAATATAGGCTATTTTAACAGGGATTTTTTCCTTCTTATCTCTCCTACCTATCTGGTACATGCTAGGTTCTTAAGAAATGTTTGTTGATTTGAATTAATTCAATCAAATTCTTATTATTGAGAGGGGCAAAGAAAAATTCTACTCATATGGAAGATCAATGAAACTAACTTCATTTGTTTTAATGTGCAGTTTTCAACTTCCACTTCCGGGTTTCAATACTTAAACAGTACCTTATGCTGAGCTTTAATTGTAGGAAGAATCTAGTACCATCTTCTTTCAATCCTTGCAAATAGAAGTTCTATTTTCTAGCTATTTCCTTCCACCTTGATGCCAAGACATGAGAAGCAGAAATTTCTGATCCATGTATCCCATTTTATTCTTATAGTTTTTCTACATGAATGAACTTTCCCTTCATAAATGAACATATAGTATCATTAACTGTGTTTTATGGATAGAAAGTTATAATAAACTGTTTGCAAAATCTCAATAAAGGATATTTTATTTTCTTGAAATAGAGCCTCTTCCAAGAAGACATATAATTGAAATCAACTTTTAACAACTAATCAGAAAGACCTAATTAGAAGGGACCTCAGGGATTCTTCTAGTTTAAACAAAACTCAAGAATACTCTATGGAAAATCCCTGACCAGGTGTCATATAGCCTTTAGATGGAGAACCCACTATCATTCAATTTCTTAACAGCTAAAATTATTAGAGGTTTCTCTTTAATTGAACTCAAACCATACTCTATTCTACACATTGCTCCTAGTTTGGATCCTAGTTGGAAAGTCCTCTCTCTCTTTTACATGAATGACTGTCCTTCAAATACCTCAAGTTTGCCATCATATAAACCCAAATCTTTTCTAATTCAAACTATAAATTCCTAATTCTTTCAAACCATTCCCATATACCATACTTTCCAGTCTCTTTATCTTCATTCCTCTACTTTAGACATAAAGCCATGGCCCTTCCTTAAAAGTGAAGTCTAACTAAGAGACAATGCATGTAATTTGGTAGAAAGGGAACAAGAATTGGATTTAAGAACATGGATTCAAATCTTGTCTCTGTTGTTTATAAAAGCTTTTTTATTTTTCAAAACATATTCTTCGACATTAACTCTTGCAAAACTTTGTGTTTCATTTTTTCCCTCCTTTCCCCTACCCCCTAGATGGCAAGGAGTCCAATATACATTAAAGATGGTAGAAATATGTTAAATCCAATATATGCATACATATTTATATAATTATTTTGCTGCACAAGAAAAATCAAATCAGACTGGGAAAAATGAGAAAGAAAATAAAATGCAAGCAAACAATAACAAAAAGAATGAAAATGCTATGTTGTGAATTATACTCAGTTTCTATATTTCTTTTTCTGGGTGTAGATGGCTCTCTTCATCACAAGATCATTGGAACTGGTCTGAATCATCTCATTGTTCGTCAGAATTGATCATTGTTTAACCTTTTTGTTGCCGTGTATAATGATCTCCTGGTTCTGCTCATTTCACTTAGCATCAGTTCATGTAAGTCTCTCTAGGCCTCTCTAAAATCATTCTGCTGGCTGTTTCTTACAGAGCAATAATATTCTGTAACATTCATATATTATAACTTACTCAGCCATTCTCCAACTGATGGACATCCACTAAGTTTCCAGTTTCTTGCCACTACAAAAAAGGCTGCCACAAATATTTTTGCACATGTAAGTACATTTCCCAACTTTAAGATCTCTTTGGGATATAAGCCTAGTAGAAATAGTGCTGGGTCAAAGGGTATGCACAGTTTGATAATTCTTTAAGCATAGTTCCAAATAGTTCTCCAGAATAGCTGGATTTGTTCACAATTCCACCAAAAATGTATCAGTGTCCCAGTTTTCCCATATCCCTTCTGACATTTGTCATTATCCTTTTCTGTCATCTTAGCCAATCTAAAAGGTGTATAGTGGTATTTCAGGGTTGTCTTAATTTGCATTTCCCTGATCATTAATGATTTCGAGGACCTTTTCATATGACTAGAAATGGTTTCAGTTTTTTCATCTGAACATTGTCTGTTCATATCCTTTGAGCATTTATGATTTTTAATCTTATCTTTGAGGGTAAGACCTGTTTCTTTTTTAACTATGTATCTTCTGTGCCTAGTATAGAGTCTTGCATGAGTGAGTACTTAATCGTTTGTTAAATTGAATTTAGATTATTGCTTCCATAGTCTTGGCTATTATGACTCTCTTAACGTAATCTAAGATCGAATTAGCTTCTTTGATTGATATATAATGCTGTTTAATCAAATTGAGCATCCAATATATTGAAATCCCAGATCCCTATCACCAATCAATCAATCAAAGAGTAAATCAATAAACAGGAATAGTATTAAAGGTTTCAAAATTGGAGATGTCAAAACATTGGGAGGATCATTAATGAATGGGACTACAGGATCCAATAAAATATTGGGGTAGTGGATAAGGCAGTAGACCTCTAGTAAAGGAAAACCTGTGTTCAAATCTTACCTCAAATACATAGTAGTTAAGTGACATTTGGACAAGTCATTTAACCTCTCTTTCTGTTTTCTTTTCTGAACAATTAGAACTTAGACCCTTGAACTATAAGATGCTTTGCAATTCTAAATTTATTATTCTATGATCCCCCAAGAACAATGGACCCAATGAGATGGAAATTCATAGAGGAAACAGTAGGTCTTAGACTTGGGTTCAAAAATCTATTACAGAAGTACAATAGTCTATCAGTCAATTAGTACAACAGTCATATCAATTTGATAAAATTAAATTCAATATTTTGAACTCAATATTAACACTGACCATATTGCTATTATTTTACATCAAATTAAAATTAGCCCCATCATCTTTTGGGGTCTTCTCAACCCATCCATTCACACTTCCAGCTTTCTTCTTCAAATTCAAGAGTGTGAACAAACCTCCTAGGTATAGTGACACAGGTGAGAAATTCCTCAGAAAATCTGAGTCAACAGTAATCTTCCCCATTGATTCTCTCAGCTACTGTAGTGCATTCTTTTGTTTAGGACTATACTATTTCCAGAAGAGCCTGCATTCAAAATAAATATTAAAATATGAGAAGGGGAAGAAAAAATGAAAGCAATATAATTTGCAGAGGTACAGAAGGAGGATCAATAGTTTTATAACAATCCATACTGATTATGGTGATAAAAAGCTGTCAATCAATGGGCTAAATATTAAACTTGGTAGAATAGAGACAACAGGTCTACATCTATTTTTTGCCCACTGTTTAGTTTTTGAAATGTTTGGATACAAATGACTAATCTGTGCTAAGAGTATATTATTATTTCACCTGCTTTGAACTTCAAGGACTTCAGTAACTGGATTGAAAAGACAAACAAATTTCCCTCTGTAGTCTCCATAAAGGATTCATCTAAAACCATATGGGAAAATTCTATTTAAAAATATAACAGTGACGTTCTTCATTAAGTCAACTATGATTCCTGTATGCACACATGCTTGTGGAGTTGCGGAGGACAGAGGAGAAAGGATAGAGGAGAAGGGAGGGAAAGATTACTTTAAAAGGCAAGAATGAAATTGTGGCAAAGTAATACCAACTGATAACAGCTTGAACAATGTAATACTGACCATAAGGCCAGAGATTCAAGGAATTGTGTGCCTCCATGAATTATGGTTAAACAAAATAGGCAGTGTGCTTGTAGAAGTTTAATTAAACTAGTCTTCCCATCTGACTTTCTTTACTTTAGATTTTAGTGGAAGCATGAGATTGTTCGGGAGAAGGAAGGTTGCAACTACACAGGACAAAGATAACTTTCTCTATATGTTTGGTCTAAAATATTAGCATTATCCAGGATCTTGCTTCCTTTAGTTTAACCACCTTTCTTATTCCTTCCATGTTTAATCTGTAGTAGGTTGTTCATATTGCTTAAGATTTGTGCTAATAAGGCTAAGGTCATTGGGTTAAGCCCATTTTTAGACTAGTTAGTTTTTATTTGTCCCATGTGCAGAGACTGAACCTCTTCATACTTTCTAACTATTGTGAAAATATAGGCTGATTGTCATATGGGAAACAAAGCAATAAATGAATCAGTACAGATTTCACTCCATTACTGGAAAATAAGCCATTGTAAATATATAGCCCATTGCTGCTGGTCCAGCTGGAAAAAGAGCAAAGAGTACAGATAAAAGATAGGAAAAAACCTCAATTACTGTGGTTAATAAAGCAGTTGACATTGGTAGAAAACACATCACTATATGTAAGAAACAGATATATTGAAATAATAAAACTGATACTTATATAGTGATTTAAAGTTTATAAAATATTTTATATGTAGTATACTCATTAAGCTTATAAATTAATTTGGAAAGTAGTTTTTATAGATATTATTACCCTGTTTTACAGATGATGAAACTGAGACAAGTTAAGTGACATTCACATATCTAAATGTCAAAGACACAATATAAGATCAATTCTTTATAATTCCAAATCATAGGATCATAGAATAAGAACTTAAAGGGACTCTAGAAGGCATTTGTTCATTTTAGTTATAAAGAAATTTCACCCCAGGGAAGTTACGTTACTTTCCCGAGGCTATAATTTTTAGTGCCTGCCTTCTATTAATTATTTTTCTATTTAATTTGTTTATAGCTTATCTGTACATAGTTGCTTATGTGTTTTTTCTCCAATTAGGATGTTAGTTCTTCAACGGCAGGGATCTTTTAAACTCTAGAACTTAGCATTGCTGGCATATAGTAGGTGCTCAATAAATGCATAATTATTGATTAACATCAAAGATAGGATTCAAATGTAAGTCCTCTGATTTCAGTTATTTTCTTTGCATTGTTCAGCTTCAACATGCTATTTAGTATACAATAAATTTGAAAATTTTAATTCAAGACACAAATCTATATTTCTGATTCTTAATGAGCAACTGAAAAGATATAAGAAAAGAAAATCCCTCTTTTATTCTCATAATAATATCTTAAAAATTCAAGGATCTTCCAGAAAGGGAATATGTAGGATTTTTAAAAATGAGGGACACAAGATGGTGAAGTAAAGTCAGGAAAATGGTCACCCTCTCCTACTTTCCCATGAAAACCACAGGAAACCAAACTTCTGAAAAGTGTCTGACAGAATGAAACCACTCTCCAATTCAAGACAGATGGGAAAAATTTCAAGAAAGATTAGTCTCATTGGAATGAAAAGGGTATTCATCTCAACTCAGGCAGACTCTGGGAAAAAAACAGGTTGTTTCTTGGAAAGAGCAGAAAAAGGTACCTGATGCAAATACAAGGGGCTCCTGTGCTTAAAGCCAAGAATTATAACTTCAAGGAAACTTGGGACAGTGACCTCTTTAGCCCAGGAATAAAGCTTGACCATAAAAGTAAAAAAAAAAAAAAAAAAAAAAAGAATTACCAAAAAATAAGGAAAGAAAATGAGCAAGAAACAGAAAAGAACCTTGTCCAGAGAGAGTTACTATGGTTACAGAGCAGCTCAAAACATCAACTCAGATAAGAACAAAATGTCCACAAAAGAAATCTCAAAGAGTGATATGAATTGGGCTTTTTGGAAGTGTTCATAAAAGACTTAAAAGGCAAATAAGAGAGGAAGAAGAAAAACTGAGAAAAGAAATGAGAGGTATATAAAAGAGAGTAAAAAGCTTAGAAAGGCAAGGAAGGCAATTCCTTAAAAAATGCAAAAGGGCAAATGCATTAAAAAATCCACTGAAGAAAACAATACCCTCAAAAATTAGGATGAACCAATTGGAAAAAAGAGTTAACAAAAGTTAACTGAAGAAAATCACATACTAAAAACTAGAATGGGGCAAATGGAAGCTAATGACTTTATGAGACATCAAGAATCAGTCAAACAAACTAAAATGAATGAAAAAATGGAAGAAAATGTGAAATAGCCAAATTGGAAAATAGATCCAGAAGAGACAGTTGAAATTTGCTGGTCTACCAGAAGGCTATAACCAAAACAAGAATTTAGATAGCATTCTTCAAGAGATCATCAAAGAAAATTGTCTTGATATTCTAGAAAAATAATTCAAGTATCAAGGAGCAATACTCAAAATTACCCAAGATCTGGTAGCTTCTATAATAAAAGATGAGAGGGCCTAGAATACCATACTCCAGAAGGCAGACCTAGGGGTATAACGAAGAATTAATTTCCTAGAGAGACTGAGCATCATCTTTCAGGAGAGATGATGAATCTTCAATGAAGCAAGAAACTTTCAATTGTTTCTAATGAAAAAGAAAAAAAATAACAGAACTAAACAAAAAATTTAATCTTCAAACATATGCCTCAAGAAACATAGAAGATAAACAGGGAAAAGGGGGAAATAAATAAATAATTGTGTGTGTGTGTGTGTGTGTGTGTGTGTGTGTGTGTGTGTGTGTATGTATGTATATAACTTGTTATTTAAAGGTTATATTGTTTACATCCATGGATAGGAAAATGATATCTGTAACTCCTGAGAACTATATTTGTCACTGGGACAGAGATGGGGGCATTATATGGCTGGAACATGTGGTTGTAAATAGAATCTGATTTGATAATACCAAAGAAAAAGACATTAAGGTATGAAAAAAAGGACTATATTGGGAGACGAAGAAAAGGTATAAATGGGACAAATTAGGTCACATGAAGAGGCACAAAGGGCCTATTACAATTCAGTGAAAGAAGGGGGAAAATGAGCATTATTTGAAGCTTGATCTTAACTGTTTTGACTCCAAAATGGAATAACTTAATTATTCAGTTGGGTATAGAAATTTATCTAACTCTATAAAGAAGTAGGAGGAGAAAATAGAAAAAAGGGAGGGTAGAAAAAAGGCAAAAGAAGGGGAAAGAGTGATAAAAGATAAGGCAGTGGATGAGGTGCCCCAAAAAACCAAAACACTACTAAGGACAGGGTGGAAAGAGAAAACAAAAATATGTATAGGGGAGAAAATAGGGAAATACAGAGCTGGCAATCATAACTGAATGTGAGTGGAATGAACTCTTCCATAAAACAGAAGTGAATAAGAAAAAATTAAAAAAAAAAAAGAGAATTCTACAATATGCTCTTTACAAGAAACACATTTGATATAGAGAGACACATATAGAGTAAAGGTAAAAAGAACAGAATTTATTATGTTTCAGCTGAAGTAAAAAAAAGCAGGGGTAGCAATTCTGATCTCAGGTAAAGCAAAAGTAAAAATTGTTTTAATTAAAAGAGATAAGGAAGGAAAGTACATCTTGATAAAAAGGTACCATAAACAATGAAGTAATAATGTTACTAAATGTATATGCACCAAGTAGTAAAGCATATAAATTACTGGATAACATATTAAGTCAGTCATAGGAAGAAATAGAAAGCAAATCTATATTAATGAAGGACCAAAACTTTCCCCTCTCAAAATCATACAAATTTAACTATAAAATAAACAAACAAGAAATCAGGGGAGATTAATAGAATCACAGAAAACCTAGATGTGATATACTTCTGGAGAAAATTGAACAAAGACAGAAAGGAATACTTTTCTTGGCAGTACATGTCACCTACACAAAAACTGACCATGCATCAGGACACAAAAACCTCACAATCAAATGCAGAAGGGCAGAAATAGTAAATGCTTCCTTTTCAGAACGTGATACAATAAATACTATATTCAATAAAGGGTCAAGGAAAGAGACTAAAACAATTGGAAATTTAATAATTTAATACTAAAAAATAAGTAGATCAAATAACAAATCACAGAAACAATCCATGATTTCTTCCAAAAGAATGATAATAATGAGACAATATATCAAAACCTGTAGGATGCAGTCAAATCACTTATTAGGAGAAAATTTACATCTCTAAAAAGCTCCATGAATAAAATAGAGAATGAGAAGATCAATAAATTGGGCATGTAACTAAGAAAGCTAGAAAAAGAACAAATTAAACCCCCTCAATTAAATACCAAGTTAGAAATTCTGAAACTCAAAGGAGAAATTAATAAAACTGAAACTAAGAAAACTATTGCACTAATAAATAAGGGTGAGTGGTTTTATGAAAAACTAACAAAATAGATAAACTTTTGGTTAACTTGATTAGAAAAAAAGAAAGAAAAAAAGCAAATCACTAGCATTAAAAATGAAATAGGAGAAATTAAAGCAATAATTAGGAGATATTTTGCCCAACTGCAAAGAAGGTAGTTGGACAATCTCACTGAAATGGATGAATATTTACAAAAATATAAATTGCCCAGATTAATAGAAGAGAAAATACATTACTTAAATTGTCTTATTTTAGAAAAAGAAGTTGAACAAGTCATTAATGAATTACATAAGAAAAAATCTCCAGGGCCAGATGGATTTGTAAGTGAATCTTCCAAACATTTAAAGAATTAATTCCAATAATATGTAAACTATTTGGAAAAAAAGGTAAAGGAGAGCTGTCGAATTCCTTCCCATGACACAATATGGTAGGTGATACCTAAATCAGGAAGAGCCAAAAGAGAGAAAGAAAATTACAGATCAATCTCCCTAATGAATATGGATGCAAACATTTTAAATAAAATATTTGTAAAGCAATTACAGCAACTTATTAGCAGAATAATACACTATGACCAAATGGGATTTATAACAGGTAATAAAGGGCTGGTTCAATTTTAAGAAATCTATTATCATAATTGACCATATCAATAATAAAACCAACAGAAATTATATGATAATCTCAATCGATGTAGAAAAAGCTTTTGACAAAATATAGCACCCATTCCTATTAAAAACACTAAAGAGCATAGGGATAAAGGGAGCTTTCCTTAAAATAATAAGCAGTATCTATCTAAAACTAACAATGAGGATTATTTATAATAGAGAGAAGCTAGAAGCATTCCCAATAAGATCAGGAATGAAGTGGATGCCCATTATCATCACTATTATTCAACATTGTGGTAGAAATGTTGGCTTTAGCAATAAAAAAAGAAAAAGAAATTAAAGGAATTAGAATAGGCAATCAGAAGATAAAACTATCACTTTTTGCAGATGACATACTTAGATAATCCCAGATAATTATGCAAAAAAACCTACTTGAAACAAGTCATAGTTTTAGCAAAGTTGCAGGAGGTAAAATAAACCCACAGAAATCATCAGCATTTCTATTAAAATATATATAGACTCAGTATTTTTTTTTAACAAAATATCAGCAAGATGACAAAGCCCATCAAAAAGACAGAAAGAGAAATTCCATTTAAAATAACTGTAGACAAAATAAAATATTTGGGTGTCTGAACACAATTCCAAAGACTTCTTACACAAAGTAAGAGATGTAAACAATTGGGAGAATATCAATTGCTCATGGATAGGCCATGCTAATATAATAAAAATGACAATTCTACTTAAATTGGTCTACTTATTCAGTGCCATACTAATCAAATTGTCAAAAATATAGAACTAGGAAAATAATAATAAAATTCATCTTGAAGAACAAAAAGTCAAGACTGTTAAGGGAATTAATGAAAAAAAATATAAAGGGTGGCTTAGCAGTACTAAACCAAAAACTATATTATAAAGCAGCAGTAATCAAAACCATTTTGTACTGGCTAAGAAATAGTGATCAGTGAAATAAAGTAGATACACATGACACAATAATCAAGGCCTATAGTAATCTAGTATTTGATAAACCCTTCAACTTCAGTTTCTTGGATGAGAACTCACTCTTTAACAAAAATTGCTGGGAAAAGTGGAAAATATTTTGTCAGAAAGTTGGCATAGACCTTCATCTCACACCATATACCATAATAGGGTCCAAAATGGGTACATGATTTGGGCATATAGGGTGATACCATAAGCAGATTAGGAGAACAAAGGATAATTTACCTATTAGATCTTTAGAGAAGGGAGGAATTTAGGGGAAGAAGAATAATTAGAGAATATCATAAAAGGCAAAATAGACATCATCCTCTCACATGAAGAAATCCATTTTATAGGTCTGAGTTAGACCTCTAGTAGCCACTGGCAGGTGGCTCCCATATCACAACATATGGCACCCAACATGGGGCACAAGATATGGGACACTAGACATGAAGCTCTACACTTAGCAGCTTGACTGACTTAATTGGTGAGTTCAGTGAAGTTCCCATCACCCACAAATAGCGTTAACTACTTCAAGTGTTATGATTCACAGCTGTGGAGGCTCTTGGAGAATTGACCTGCCCCTTCACTTAGGTATGGTCCTTAACAATGGTCAGATAGGATTTATACCAGGAATGCAGGTCTGGTTCAATATTAGAATTAGCACAATTGATTATATCAATAGTAAACCAAGAGAAATCATATAATTATCTCAATAGATGCAGAAAAAGCCTTTGACAAAATATAATACCCATTGCTATTAAAAACTAAAGAGCATAGAAATAAATGGAGCTTATCTTAAAATGGTAAGTAATATTTATCTAAAACCACCAAAAAGCATTATCCATAATGGAAATAAGCTAGAAGTCTTCCCAGTACAATCAAGGATGAAATAAAGGTACCTATTAACACTTCTCTTATTTAATATTGTACTAGAAATATTAGCTATAACAATAAGAGAAAAAAAAGAAATTAAAGGAATTAGAAAAAAACAATGAGGAAACAAAACTATTACTCTTGCAGATGATATAAAATCATAGATAGAAAACCCTAGACAATTAACTAAAAAATTACTTGAAATTATTAACAGTTTCAATAAAATTGCAGGATACAAAATAAACCCATATAAATCATCAGTATTTCTATATAATACTAACAGAGGGTAGCAGCAAGAGTTAGAAAGAGAAATTCCATTATAAACTACCATCAGACAATATAAAATACTTGGGAATCTACCTGCCAAGACAAATAGGAAATATATGAACACAATTACAAAATACTTTTCAACAAATAAAGACAGATCTAAAGAATTGAAAAAAAAATTAATTGATCATGGATAACCCAAGCCAATATAATAAAAATGACAACTCTACCTATATTAATCTATTTAATCAGTGCCATACCAATAAACCTATAACATAATTTTATAGAATTAGAAAAAAAAATAATAACAAAATTTACCTGGAAGAACACATACTCAATGACATCAAGAGAATCAATGGGGAAAAAAAAGTGAAAGAAGGTGGTCAAGCCATACCAATTCTCAAGATGTATTATAAAGTGGTAATTATTAAAATAATATAATACTGGCTAAGTGGTGGATCAGTGGAATAGATTAATTACAAATTACATTATAGTAAGTGACCATAGTAATTTAGTGTATGATAAACCCAAACATCCAAGATTTTGGGGGGAAAAACTCATTATTTGGCAAAAAAACTATGGGAAAACTGGAAAATAGTAAGGAACAGTATGGCAGAAACTAGGTATAGAGCAACATCTCATACCATATATATATATATATATACATATATATATATATATATATATATATATAACAAAATAAGATCAAAATGGATACATGGTTTGCACATAAAGGACAATACCATAAGAAAATTAAGAGATCATACAATAGTTTATCTGTCAGATATAAGGATAAGAGAAGAATTTAGAACTAAAGCAGATATAGAGAGCATTACAAAATATAGAGTAGATAATTTAAATTATATATAATTTAAGAATTTTTGTGCAAACAAAATCAATGCAATCAAAATCATAAGAGAAGCAGAAAACTAGGGAATATTTTTGCAACAAATATCTCCCATAAAGTCCTTATTTCTCAAATATGTAGATAACTCAGTCATTTAAAAAAAATACAAGTAATTCCTTAATTGATATGAATAGGTAGTTTTCAGACAGATAAAGTTATCCATAACTATATGAAAAAATGCTCCAAATCACTATTGATCAGAGAAATGCAAATTAAAACAATGCTGAGATACCATTTTAGCCCTATCAGAGAGGCTTATATGAAAAAATAGGAAAATGCTGGATATTGAAGGGGATGGAACACTAATATAGTGGTGTTGTGAACTGAACCACCATTTTTAGAGAGAAATTGGGAACTATATCCAAAAGGCTATAAAACCACTACTAAGTTTATAGCCCAAAGACATCCAAAAAATGGGGGGAAAGTACCAGTTTACACAAAAATAGCTATAGAAGCTCCTTTAAAGATGGCTAAGAATTGAAAATTAAAGGAATGTTCATCAATTGGGGAATGGCCAAAGAAGCTGTGGCATATGATTGTAATGGAATATACTGTAAAAAAAAGACAAGCAAGATAATTTCAAAAAAACTGGAAAGACTTACATGAACTGATGTATAATGAAGTGACAGACTAAGGAGAATTCTGTACATAATTATAGCAAAAATTTTTGATGAAGAACTGTGAATGATCAAGTTATTCTCAGCAATGCAATGATCCAAGACTATTAATTGGACTACTAATGAAGTATACTGTCCACCTCTAGGAAAATACTAATACTAATATTAATTGAATACAGATTGAAACATGCTTTTTTGCATTTCCTTCCTTTTATTTATTTTCCTTTTATTTGAATCTTCTTGTACAAAATGACAAACATGGAAATGTTTTACAAAATTGCACATATATCATTTACATATGATTGCTTATCATCTCATGGTGAGGTGATGCAAGGAAGGAGGGAGGGATAAAATGTGGAACTCAGAACTCTTAAAAAAATGTTAAAATTTAGAAAAATAAATAAATACAACTTAAGTTACCCTTTGACATGTGCATTTGATATGTGTGACTCACCATTATTTACTCTAAGTTTGAGCCCACTCTTCCCAATAGAATTCCTTTTGAGAAAGTGTACCTTAGCTTCTTTAAGAAAAAATTTGCATCACTGGACCTTTTCATATTTATTACAATGGTAAAAACATTTTCTAAAAGTTACAAAAGGGGAAAGGTCAATGACTTGCCTTAACTGAAATCAAAGACCTTGAGTAAAAGAACAGCTCCCTTTTATGTGTTTGGGGGAAGTATAAAACAAAGAACAGAACAGGGTAAGTGAAGATATCTTGGGATTTATTGGTTAGATTTCTTTCTCAAGACCTGGTCCTTAAGGTCCTTTCTTAAGGACCAGGCCTTAGACAAAACCAATTTGATTCCAATTGGCCACCAATAGGTTTTAGACCAAGTCCCATTTAGTCACTGTTTGAATCCTGACCAACTCAGATTGAATGTAAATGGCAGTCATTTCTTCTCTGGCCAGAAACTCTGAGTGTCTTTCCCTTCCCAGATTCATTCATTCGTTCATTCATTTAGATTTTTTTTGGCTAGCTGAAAGAGGAGATTCTTTGCATGAATTGCTACTTAGCCTTAATCAAACTGAGACCTATTGAAGACCTCAGCCTAAAAAGGCCAAAATCTCCCACATTATCTAAGCTGTTCTATATCTGGCCATTGGACCCAAATGGGCTCTGGAGGGGAAAATGAGGCAGGTGCCTTTGCACAGCCTTCCCTCACTGAAATTCAATTCACTTGCATGTTATGAACCCACCTCCCTGATGTCATGGTCCTCTTTGAGAATGAAGGACAAATAACAAACAAAATCTGATGACATCATGGAATTGGTCACAACATGATTGATTACATAGCTGAAGCATGGGGAAACAGTATCATTAAAAACTGTAAGTGAGGTGCTAACAATGATCCCCTTTGTCCTTCCTGTGACTTAGAAATGTTTATTGTTTGAGTTTACCTGCAAGATCAAAGATAGTAGACTAGACATCCTTGAAGGATAGCTTGGTGGTGAATCAATATTTTCTGGTGTTTACCCATATCTCTCAAAGATAACAGATTTCTTTAGGCAAGAATAGGACAGTGATTAGTCAGAAAAGAAAAGTATATTTCTAAACTTAACTCATTATAGACCAGCTGAATTTCTGAATTGTTAAGAGACAAAGAACCATGATTTCGGGAGTTATTGGACAGAGTGAAATCATATATAAAATATATATAAAATCATATATAAAATACAAAATCACTGTTTGCTTTTCTCAGATGATAATTGTATATTCATGGGAACTGATGAGATCACCAAGTGGGATACCAAAGAAATGACATAACAGAACTGAAGACAGAGCTTTGGTAGACACCCACAGTTAGTGTATGAAGATTCACAAAAGATCACTGAAAAGGTATGGTCACACGAGTAAAAGAGAATCAACAGATAATAATGTCATAAAAGCCTGAAGAGAAGAAAGGAATTGGGAAAAGAAAGGGGTTAACAGTGTCAAATGCTCAAGAAAGGTCAAAAATAATGAGGAATTATCAAGGAAAACCTGAGAGTGAGGACTAGGAAGAATTCCCACTGTTTCTAAACAATAACATATGGCACTTTGAAAACTACAAGATAGGTGGTGTGGCTAAATGCTAACATTTAATAGATAAGGGAACATCTGACAATACCTTAACAAAAATTACATCAAGGCCTAGAAAAAAAATAACATATAATCAAAATTTCAATGAGCAGGAAGTAGAGTAAGAAATTATGCTTTTCTTTAGAGGTTTCTTTTTTCTTGATTTTTTTTTTTTTTTTTTTTTTATGGCTCATGCTGTCTCACCAAACCTTTACCATATCTTCAGCACAAACCTTCATATCCTGGGGATCAGGCCATTACTGGCACTGTGGCTTAGAAGCCCATTGCCAAATCTCCCATAAATTCTTACCATAATCTTAATGTTGAGGGATGTGCTTTCTGCTACCACTTGCTCCCATAGTCATACTTCCCTCTTGCCTTTCCCATTACTGTCTATTCCTGATGTTGGGTGGCTAATAGTGTAGTGACTGCAGAGCTTGGTCTGGAGTCGGGTTCACTTTTGTTATTGAGTTCAAAAGCAGCCTCGGGCATTTTCTACCTTGTGACTCTGAAAAGTTAGTTAATCCTGTTTATCTCAATTTCCTCATCTACCAAATGAGCTTCACAAAGCAATGTGTATTAAAAATAAATAAACTGACTACAATAAAAAAAATATCAAATGAGCTGGAGATGGAAATAGCAAATCACTCCTGTATCATTGCCAAGAAATCCCCAAATGGCATCCAAAGAGTTAGATGAAGTTAAAAACTACTGAACAATAACAATAATCTCATATTAGGTCATTTAGAGCAATATTAAATCAGTCTAGTTACTCTTGCAGTTGAATTGTATCTCCTCTTCCTATTTTCATCCAACCAGGATAGACTGTCTTCACTGTGACCCAGAAAAATATGGAGACCTTGCATGACACCCAGAATCAATAAATATATTGAAAAGGCAACTTAGTTTAAGTTCATTTAAAACCAAATCAAACCAGATCAAACCAAAATCAAATGCCTTCCATTAAGCTTGAAGCAAGAAAGCAAATATTCCAGTTTTTCTCTCTTGTCTCTGCATCCAATTTAATGTAAATTACTTCAATGGACCTTGTCTGTCCTTGCCTCAGTACCATCTATTCTTTTCCTTTTTTTTTTTTTTTTTTTTTCCAGTAACAGCAAGTTGTCCTATTTTTGGTACTCAGGAAAGTGTGGACCCCAGCAGACAGCCTGTCATGCACTGCCCCATACTTAATGCTTTTTCTTTCCTTTGATTGATGAATAAAACTATTCAGAACAGAATGTCACAGATTTAGAGAGACTGCCCCACAACCAGCCAGTTATCTTTAAAAAAAGGTTAAGGAATACGCCATTCAAAATGGAGAATGTCCTTTATTCCATACTACCATCTTAATGACGTAGAAACACCAACCAAAGAGTTGCATGTGGACTCAAGCAGGAGTTCACATAAACCCAACCTGTGTTATAGTGGAAGTGGAGACCAGAACTTACAACCTGATGAGTTATCCTCTGGTCTACTTTTGTCTTGTTTGTTCCCCTAGGAGTATCTTTCACAAATGCTTTTATAATCTATGCTCCACAGGGGCAGAGGACTCGGCTCCTTGCCACACTATGATGTCTGGAGTTCTTTCTCCCACAGGGAAAAAGAAGGTGATATTTACTCACCTTCAACTAAAGTTTTCTTTAAAAAAAAAAAAAAATTAGCAGGTACCTTTTGTACTTTCCCTGAGTACCATAAATGCTAGTGATAGCTCTAGCAGAGAGCCATCAGTCAGGATCTAATCCTTGTTTTGCTATTAACTCCATTCATAGCTTTGGACAACATTCTTTAATTTCTCTGGGTCTTCGGCAAAACAAGGGGGCATTAAACTAGATCTTTAAACTAGATCTTTAAACTAGATCCACTCCGATTTCAAAGTGATTTGTGTCATTCTCTTAATTTAATTGAGCTCATATTAAAGACACTTGACTATGTTAAGAAATTCCTACATTGTGGGTTTTTTTTTTTTTTTTAAGCTCATTTGTCTCTCACAAGGCAGTTCCGCGGATTTGCACCTATCTGATTTTTTATCTTAAGCTGGAATTGGGGCTGCAAAGAGGGGTTATTGCTACCAACCAGCATTTGCCAGTCCTACGTCTCTCTACTCTTGAGTTCTCACGTTCTATTCCTGTGTCAGTTGAGTTCTTTCCTCTTTATCTTCCATTTAAAATTTGATTTCACAATACTGGTACAATTTCAGTTTCGATAACGCTAAGTTAATTAAGCCATGATCTCCCGGAGACAGGTTGTTACAAGGAGATAAGCAGCAGCTTCTCCATACCATAAACAGCTGGCATTCCTGACCAGTTTCTGGGGATTTGCTGCTTTTGTAAAAGAAACAAAACAACCATTCCCAATTAAATCTGGACATAATGTTCTTGCAAACATTCAACTGGGTCTTTCAACATTGCTCTCGCTGTGATCCAAATAACCCAAGACATAGGAAGGAGTTAGATGGAAGATTGAAATGGGAAAGCTTGAGTGGTGGCATTTAGGTCAGATAAATTGCCCTGTTAACATCCGAAGAGTGGGGCCTGGGGTAGGAATATGAGTAATTTAGGTCCCTTACTAAGTAATAACCATAGCCCAGGGAGGTATTTTATAATAGGGCAGGTTATAATATATAAATATGCCCTACTTTTTTTTTTTTTAAGTACAAACCTTTGCAGTTACAGAGCAGTCTAAATTAATAGACTACCATAATGCCAAAAGATTCTTTTCTTTAAAAAAATCAATGCAAGTTTCCTTTAAATAGTGAGTTTCTCCATGTATGAAATACAGCATTAAATTTACACAAGTTTGATTTATGGACATTTTTCCCCCCAAGAGCTCATTTATTGTATAAAGCAAGGCAAAATTAGAATATACACACGCATAATACTGTCACTTTTCAAGGGAAAAAAAAAAACAAACAAAACTTAATTGGCCTTACTTTGGATTTGGGTCTTATTAAGTATAGATTCTACTTTTCATATTATTTTGTAGGTGAACACTTCATTCAATCATAAAAGGGAATTATGTTTCCTTGAAGTCCTACAGATATCATACCTTCCCTGGATGCCAAGCTAATATGTATTTGAAAGACATCTTCTTGAGAATCTAGGATTTGTTGTCTATTCTTTTTAAGTGTTGTCTAAGTCTTTGTGACCACATTTGGGTTTTATTAACAACAATAACAAAATGGTTTGCCATTTCCTTCTCCAACTCATTTTACAGATGAGGAAACTGAGGCAAACAGGTTTAAGTGACTTGCTCAGAATCACATAGAAGATCTGATATTGGATTTGAACTCAGGAAGATGAGGAGTCTTCCTTACTCCAGGACTGGTGCTCTACCCACTGAACCAGCCAGGTGCCCTAAACTAAGGATGATTTTCATAAAATAATATGCAATCAGAGTAAAGTTTTCATAGAAACAGATTTAGAAACAGCATGGCACAGTCTGGCCCCAAGTATGGATCCAGCTATGAATCAAATATCTGATGTTCCTAGGACTAGCTTGATGAAATTAATTTCTTTCTTTCTTTTTTTTTTTTTTTAGAAACTAATTTTTTGAAGTTTCGCTAACAGATATTCAATTTAGGAGGCTATAGCAATTGAGGAAGAGCAGAGGAATTATGATCAAGAAGTATTAATATAAATAATAGTTCTCCTGAACTATTCATAGGTTAAATTATCATATATTCATTATATATATAGAATGTTCCAAACATCTTACTGCAGTTTTAATATTTAAATAATTATTACTGCTTAGTCATGCTTGATTCTTCCTGACCCATTTGACGTTTTCTTGACAAAGGTACTGAAGTGGTTTGACATTTTCTTCTCCAGCTCATTTTATATATGAGGAAACTGAGGCAAACAGTTAAATGACTGGCCTACAGTCACATAACTAGTAAGTGTCTGAGGCTGAATATGAATTCAGAAAAATGAGTCTTCCTGACTCCAGGCCTGGCATTCCATCCACTGTATCACCTAGCTGCCCCCTACACAACTATATTTTTACATATGCATGTGTTTTCATACACATACACATTTCATAACACATACTCATATATCTATATCTATATATGTATCATTAGATTGTAAGCTCATTTTGGGCAGGGAATATCTTTTTTTTAACATGGTTGTATTTCCAACACATAGCACAGTGCTTGGCACACTGAAAGGCTTAATAAATGTTCATTAACTATTATATTTATTGTGAATACACACACATGCACACATATAGAATTTGATTCATCTCTATGTTTCGGAACAGCTAGGTGATGTAGCAGATACAGCAATGGTACTGGAGTCAGGAGAATCTGAGTTCAAAGCCAGCTTCAGATGCTTGACACTTACTAGTTGTGCGACTCTGGACAATCATTTAACCTTGATTGCTTCATCAAAAACAAAACACAACATGGGTGTATTCATATACATATACATACATATGTGTGTTTATATGAATTGGATTGAGTTACAGTGAAAAGAAAAGCAGAAATAATGAAATATTATTTATATGTATTATATGTTTGTGTGTATTGCTATATTAAACTATTCAAAAGAGCTGCTATTAACTTTTATAAATATTTATTTTACTGCTACATATATACACATATGCATGTATACCATATGCATCTATAAGTGACATATCTACATGTGACCCTCAGCAAGCCACTTAACCATGATTGCCTCCAAAAAAAAGAATGAAATGTAAAATTTTTAAGCGTCTAGTACCACTCATCTATGGATATGTCATCCTTCTGGATCTTGCAGGATATTAGAGGCAATGTGGCATTGTGGAAAGAGTACTAAGCTTGGAGACAAAAGAAATGAGTTCAAGTCTAGGTTTATTAGTTCGTGTCCTAAGTAAAATCACATTTTTATTTCCTTCCACAAAAAATGGAAATGTTAATACAATCCCTATCTACTGCCAAAAGTTTATGTGAAAGCATTGTGTAAATCATAAATTATGGTGTCAGGATAATGAATCAAAATATTCTATACATTATTTTATAGCAAAATATAGAGTATAAAAGCTGAACTTGGAATCAGCAAGACTTGGACCTGAATCCTAACTGTGACACTGATGATTCTTCTGGCCTTGGGCAAGTGACTTTGATTACTTAACCTCATTGAGTTTCAGTTCCTCAACTATAAAATAGGAAGATTAGTGTCTATATTATCTATAGATTATGAGATTATGCTGTAAAGCACTGTGAATGTCAACAATCATTTGTATTGTAAAATAATGACAAAAATATGCACCAACGTGCCCCATGGCCTTGCTTTCATTTGGGATGGATATTTCTTACACTGATACATTGATGCAAGTCACTTAACTTGTTTACCTCAGTTTCCTCACTATAGAGTAAAATACCATTTACCTCCCAGAGTGGTTGTGAGAATCAAATGAGATCTTTGTAAAGGGCTTAACACAGTACCTGCACAGGCCTTCTAGGGAAAGTGGACACTAAGGAATGAAGGGACGCAGTTAAGGGTAAGGCAAGGAACTTGTGGTTTGTCCTCCTCAATGAAGGTCTTCAGACAGAAGCCAGAGAACCGCTATTTAAGTATGTGAGAAATGTGGATTCTGTTTTTTGGATGTGGACTGGAACAAATGACTTTCATGGTGGCTTTTCATTATAAAATTCAGTAATTCTTAAGAGTTTGTAACACATCAAGATGACCAAAATTAGTAATGCAATATTCTGAAAGTCCTACACAGAAAAAAAAAAATCACAGTAATTTGAAGGGATTCCAATAAACTAAATTATTTTCATCAACTTCATATATTATGCAAATCAGAATAATGTCACCCCAAAATTATTAATATAAAAGATTCCACATAAAGTTCAGTCTTCTGGCTTTAAAAAATCAGAACTTTCCAGAGGTGCAGATCCTGATAAAGAATCAGCAGCCCAATTTGACTTGGATGCTATTCCTCCAGATTAACCTATGAGTGTGAATTCTTGCTTCCCATGTTTCCTCACTCTGTAATTGTACATGGAAAAAGAAAGTAGGATCCCTCTATCAGGATCGCACACACACACAACACACACACACACACACACATACACCCCTCATTAAATTTGAGAGCTGTTTCAGAAATTCTAAAAGGGTCAGCCACATAGGAGTCCTTCAAATTAAATTTGATTCAATGACATAAACATTTATTAACTATCGAGCACACAACACAAGAAGTGGCAGACCCTGAAATCTGGAAGTTCTGAGTTCAAGTTTTGCCACTGACACAGGTGAGTCGTGAATCAATAGGCATGATATTTCAATTTCTCAGTGCCTTAGACCTAGCTCTACACGATTATAAATTATAAATGTGTTACCAGTCTACACAGTAAAGGAATTTCCACACTAAGCATTCCCTCTCCTCTTCATGAATTCATCAGTCCTCATCTGCTTCTCCCTTCTTTCAAACTCCTCCCTTCAAGGCAATAGGACACTTGCTGGCTAAAAAAGGTGAAATCAAACCAATTCTTGCCCTCAAAGGACTTAAATCTACTTAATATTAATTAGTGTCTTGTTTCTAGTATCCTTGGCCCCTAAATGTCTTTCAGTGCTCAAGCACTGAGGTGGTTGCTAGAGGTATGTGCCAGCTGAAATTGCTTCAGATGCCAGAGGTTGCCAACCCTTGATCCAGACAATTCATTATAGTTATGCCTTCACATTGACATGGAAACCAGGTAATTACACTATTAATACAATCAGAAGAGACAGCCCAACTAGTTGATTCAAAACCCAAAGTGGGACACCAGAATGTCTCAAGCAGGAACACATTGCTCAGTTCATGCCCTCTAAAGTGTTTTCACTTTTTACCTCTGACACACCATTCCTCTCAGGTCCTTCTAACATTGCTTTTATAACCCTTTTCTAACCTAGCTGAGAGTCAGGTCTTTCAAAAACTACAATATGATTTATGGTTCAGTAAATGCCACCTTCTCTCAATGAAAAAGCCCTACCAAGAAATGGGAAAGAAGGCAAAGAATAAAAAAATAGCAAGGACAGAAATCTTAGCTTCCACTGGTCAGGAAGAGCCCAATTGCTATGTGATGGTGAGTAATTAATAGCTCTGGAATGGTGGAACTGAGACGGCAGAATTTTGGTTTATGAATAGACCCTAGAGGGAGGGGGGAGCTACATTGCTTGTAAGGTCATTAAGAGAATATTATAAGTAATATTCCATGACTCCCTCATTAAATACTAAGTGAGTCATTCAATCTTGGGGTTCTATTTCTATTCCCCTTTCTAAATGCAACTTTAATGATTTAAAATCCCTTCAACCCAATTACAGCCCTGTATTCTGATTAGGAACTCCTGCCCATTGTGTGCAGGAACTATTATCCAGAGGCCTATAGCAAAATTAGCACCTAGAGAGGCTGCACTGGGAAATAAATCTTTTCTTGACATTTCAAGACCGATTCTCAGCCAATTACAACACACTCTGTTACTCTGGTAATGTGTACCCAAGTTGCTCCCTGTAATCAAAGGCCATAGGGCAGGAAGCAAAAATCACTCAGAAAAAAACCTTGCAGTAAAGGGTGCAGGGGGCAAATTCCGGGCAGTGACACCAACAGCTGGAAGAGTGGTTTATGAACAATTCCATCTGGAGTGGAGAAAAGGTCTGTCACTCAGGCTTGGCAGTGTTTTTATTTGTCAGGGAAAGCTCTGTGGCAAGGAAAGGGGGCTGAAAAGGGGAATAGGGATGGGAGGATAGAAAAGGGCACTTTGCATCATGCTCCCCTCCCATCCAAAGAGAACCCTCTACCATAACCCTAGGGCTTTCCATGGATGTTATCAGCCTAAGGGTGCTTAGCTCAAATGCCAATTAAAATGCCCCAGCTCTAAAACCCGGGATTCAGATCTTTTTCTTATGTATTTTTTATTTTCTTTTTTATTATAGCTTTTTATTTACCAGATATATGCATGGGTAATTTTTTAGCATTGACAATTGCGAAAACTTTTGTTTCAATTTTTCCCCTCCTTTCCCCACCCCTTTCCCCAGATGTCAGGTTGACCAATACATGTTAAATATGTTAAAGTGTATTTTTTATTTTCAAACTCTTCTTTAAACTAATGCTTCCCGAGTTACAAAGTTCAGAGTAACTCAGCCGTAGTTAGAGCTTTTCTGGCCAACAAGGAAGATTCTTCTTTTGATTTATTTTATATAGTACTTTGCAGATGGGCAGCTATGTTGGGTCAGGAGTCAGGAAGAAAAGTTCCTAAGTTCAAATTCCTCCTCAGCAATTAGTAGTTGTATGACCCTAGGCAAGTCACTTAATCCTATTTGCCTCAATTTTCTCATCTGTAAAATGAGTTAGTGAAGGAAATTGCAAACCAGTCCAATATCCCTGCAAAGAAAACCCCAAATGGGGTCATGAAGAATCAAGAACGACTGAAATTATTAAACAACAAAACTTTGTAGATACAGTGAATGATGATGACAGTGACAATGATTCTTATATTTGAAAAGGAGCAGCAATAAATTATAAGTGAGCTGCACAATGGACAGAGCGCTGAAGCCAAGGACAGGAAGGCCCAAGTTCAAATCTAGACTCAGACACTTACTATCTGTGTGACCTTGGATAAGTCAAGTCACCTAAATAATACCTGCTTCACTTCTCGTCTCTGTAAAATAGAGTGTTGTGAAGATACCATAAGATAATATTTGTAAAGTGTTTTTGTAAATCTTGAAATCCTATAGAAATGCTAGTTATTATTATTAGAGGAGGGAGTCACTATATCAGTGACTTTCAAAGCTTTGAGATGGTTGCTAGAGGTATGTGCCAACTGAAATTGCTTCAGCTGCCAGAGGTTGCCAACCCCTGGAGTTCCCCCAAACTCTTTCAAGTTGTCTGTGATATCAAAAGTTTTCATAATTATATTAATATATTTGAATTTCCAATACAGTTGGGGTCAAATTTCTAAAAAAGGAAATGGGATCCTGAGAACAAAAAAGTATGAGAAGGGCTGCCCTACACTAAGAAAATCCCATAAGAAAAAAAATGCATATATTTGCGTAGCATTTTAGTATCACACGACTTTCACAAGTACTAGCCTCCTAGAAATTTTGTGAGGAAGGCAGTAAAAAGGACCTCCAGTTTACTGTTGTACCTTCTTCATTTTTTAAGAGTACCAATGACATCACAGGGTGATGTCTTGACTCATCCATAAATTGAATTTAAGTGAGTTGCACAAACTCATCACCTTCTCTCTTTCTTTCTTCTAGAGTCATCAAAGTCCTCTGACAAAAATCAAAACAACTGGTGATGGCCCAAGATGCAGTGGATGGCTTTAGCATTTTTGATATTTGACCAAAGTCTAAGTTATCCACAGCACCTGCTTTAGCCTCCATGGTGGCCATTGGAATATACATAAATTGTTCTCACCTACCCTTGCTAGCAGGGGAAGTTATCACATGTTTGGGGGAGACATCCCCCTAATTCACCAATGAATTTGAGGCCTGTCAAGGCTTAGGCTGTCTAGATGGTTTTACTGGACTACGGTTACTGTGTAGTTCAAAGATATTAAAAGGGGTATGGGAAGAGAGCCTTCATTATGAAACCTCCCAAGTGACTCTCTGTGCCTAAGGGGGTCCACTGTTTTTATTTTCCCTCACTCTGAGTGGAGGGGCCAAGGCTGGCCTGGATGTCTATGTTAGGGCTAACATCTATTCAAATTTCTCACTACTAACAACTCAAGAAATTAAATACAAGATTTAAAAAGCAGCAGAAATGCATAGGTGAAGGAAGCAAAGGCAGAGCCCAAGGACTTTCAGGCCTGCAAGGCATCTGCCTTTCACATGCCCCATTAAAACCAAATGGGAAACATACAGATTAATTCCTATCCTATTAAAATGAGAAGGAAGAGCTGGAAGGGCGACTCTATTTTTGAGTTATATCTTCTTCTCTGACACTCATCTGGCTCACATTCCTTATGTCTCCATCTCTGCCTTCCCTTCTCTCACTATTAATCTGATGAAGCTGTCATTACAAAGGCTCCCTAATTGCAGAAAGCTGATAGTTGTCTCCTTGTTGAGCCCAATTGTAACAAATGCTGTGAATAAACATCACAATTTCCCCTCACCCAGCAGTGTGCTGGAGAATAAAGCATGTATACAGACACTCATACACATAGTATTCTCAAGCATATGTGGGCTGTCTCATCCCCCTAACCTCTCTGGCTTTTTTGTTCTCCCGATATGGTTGTTTCCATGGGAACCACAAAAATAATAATAATCAACATAATAATGGGGGGGAGGGGAAGAGAGCTCTGCTGTTTAAAAAGATTTCTATTTTCCAGTACCTGGAGTCCAGTATCTCCATTCACCACCGGAAGCAGACCCAATGTCTCTTTCCTGACCCATACTGTTCCTTGGATCCTTTTCTTATTTTTCAGGGGAATAATGGCCTGAGTGAATTTTCCCAATGTCAAAAATGAAAGCAAGAGAGTTTTGATGAACAAGCAAGCTTAAGAAATGCTCCCTGCAAGCTAAATGGAATGGATAAGATAGAAAGATATTTTTGAAGCATTTTATTGTCCAGCTTTGGGATTGGCTAAGACAATCTGACAGTAACTGTGAACAAAGTCTCGGATCACTCGGGGGTTTAAAGAAATTTACCTTTCAGGGCTGGTCTCTTTGGGAAGTCCCATTAAAAAGATATCAAAGTACGTTATTATCATTATTAGAAGTTCCATTTTTAGATATTTGGGGATTAAATGAATTTTCAATGTGTATTTTTAGGGGAGAGAGGGGCAAAAACAGTCTCTTCCCTCTAGGAACTTGGATTTTAATGTTTCTCAGCTAACTGATTTGACCATTGTCACAAATCAGGCAAGGGTAGAAAAAGGATATAATATCTCAATATCATAGTGCCTCTCTTTCCCATTCAGAAATCAGGAAGTTGCCCAAGGATCAGAACTGCTTCTACTTAGTGGAAGAGAATAGCATTATTAATCCACGCAGTCTATCTTTGGATTCTGGGGAACTGATGAAAAATATTAAATCCAATCATCATTCTTTTGGCACTGCGTTTTTAGTAGCAAGATAAGGCAGATTATCTCTGTTCTCTTCTGGGTGGGCTGTGTGGGCACAGCTGGCTGGTGTATGTTGCAGTGACTGCACATTCATTCATTTGGCAAATTAAAATTTTGTTTTACAAAGTTTTGGAGCTCATTCTCAGTTTCTGACCCACTGGGAAGGCCAAGGATAATACATTCTTTGAATATGCTTTTAGTGGCAATGCCTATCTGGGTTACAAAAGATATAAGGAAATAGTTTGAGTCATTTGAAGACTTGTATTTACTATTTGCCATAGGAAGAGAAGAGAAAAAAAATCACTAAAATATTCCAATTTGTTCACATTCCTGCTCAAACCACATAGACCCAGTGTGCATTAGATGTGCAAAAGGCCTATTGAGTGATCTTTTTATTTTCTCAGTGGTTCACAACAAAAATTGCCCTCTTGTCTTATCTCCTTAATCTTTTTTTCAGTCCTGCCATCTTGCTAGATGCCAGTAATTCCCTGGCTATGGTAAGGTACTCCTGAGTTTCTGAGTTGATGACCAAACTTGGACCTCCCCTCATTCAAATCCCATTCAGATTTGGAAAAATGCCATTTTTCAATTTTATAGGAGGGGGGCACTGAGGTTGAGAAAGAAGCTTTGAAAAGGCTTATAACAAAGGCTCATAAGCCTTACAGATCAAACAGCTCTTAGAGAACAACATTTTGATGAGTTAAGTGTAAAAGAACCAGAAACATACGGATTAAATTCCCCTTGAAATTTGAATGCATTTAAAAATTAAAGGGAAAAGTACTTGGCAGAATGCATTGGGGTCCTTTGCTGAATCTAAAACATTTAGAAAAATAGGCTGAGATATCTTGCCCAAATGAAAAGACTCCCAGCTTCTCTCTGGCTTACTTTAAGTGAGGGAAGTGCAGTGGCTTTTGTCACGTCTCTTAGGAGACTATTTCACAGCCTCTGCTCCCCCCTTGTTTCTTTTCCCTTAACAGCTAATTGCTAATTAGCAAGATATTTGTGCGTTGGAAAAAGCTGTTCATTTTTTGGAATGGTTGGTCCCTGCTGCTTGGGTCACCCAGTAGCAGTTACCCTGATATCCCTGGTGTTGAGCTGTGCAGAAAACACAGCCCTGCAAATCAATAGAGGTTAGATTCTGGCTTTCACTAACAATCTAAACCTTTTGCCTTCTATCCACTACAGAATAGTGTTCTATACAGTTAGCATACTTTGTTCCCAATGGCTTGTGTAGAGTGTCATCATCAGGAATAGCCCTCATTTGGTATTGTCAGAAAACACATTTGAAATGGTTGAGTCCACAAAGATCCAATGGGACTTAAGAGAGATACCAAAAGTCCTCTTGGACCAGGTGTGCTTTTATATTTGCCCTCTTCTTCTGCTCCACTCCTGAGATTAAACACAAGACAAGCGCCTTCAAGCCTTCTTTGTTAATTCTACTTGATAACCATCTCTGATAAATGCAAAAATAGCAGAATATGTTTCTAGCTGCAAAACATTTCCAGAGCCAAGGAGAAGGTAGAAGATGGGAAAAGATAACAGTTTATGTTTGTCTCTGATCATTATCAATAAACATTTACTGAGCATCCTGTGGATCTGGATCTGCAGCATGATACCAGGTGCTATTTACATTATTTCTCTGAAGGCAGGAACAGGATCTTCTCTGTGTTTTTTAATATATCTTTGATAGTACCATATGTGAGTGGGTGATCACTAGCTCCTTTTTTGATGAGTATTCAGATTCCAGGAGGCAGTATGAAAAAAGGTGCATATAAAGTCTGCAACTTGGGGTGTTAGGCATACATCAAGGAATTGTGTATAAAGAAGGAACTTTTATCTCATTATTTCTGATAAAGAAAAGGAAGAAAAAAGAAGAATCACTGTAAGCAGATGTCAACTTGGGGCTCTCTAAAAGTTTCCATTCTCTTTAATTCTGCCCATCCCTGGGCAAGTAAATGTGGAGAACATAGACAAAGACACTAGTGCCTTGATGAGTGATCTAAAAAAGCCACCTTGAAATTTAGAGGAAGAAAAGCAATATTTAGAAAGCAGAGGTGGTACTAAACATAGGTTACCACTGAAGGACAGCTGTTTTAACATCAGTTCCTCATTAAGTAGGCTTAATGCATCTACTTAGCATATGTCTGTGAAGTAATCAATAATATTGTTTCTGTTGCCTTAAAAAAAAGGAAACTCTATTTATTAAGGTCATATCATTGATTATACATGTTCTAGGGTCATAACTGTTTGCTTTAGTTCAGTTAGATGCCAACAAGTTCAAGGTTACCTATAGCAGAACAGAAATTCCTTTAGAGTTTGGAGCCACCTCTTAGTTATTTAGAGGCTGATGATGTCAGCTCTCTATCCCATGTATTCTCCCCTGCTGTTTATATTCAAGATGACACTTCCATGTATCCCTCCTATTCCTTGGCATATTAAGGAGATTATAAGAGTGGGGAGAGGAGAGGAAATCTTTCTCACTCAGTGAGATAAATCTGGCTATTTAGAAACAGTATTGTATAAAATTCAGTAAAGTTCTGACCAATTTTTCTTTTCTTTTTATTCTTTTTGTATTTCTTTCAATGATATGAGCTTCCTTTATCACTTATCATAGAACATAATGAATTGCTACTAAATGTATGAAATCAATGAAGAGATACAAATTATAGACAAAGAAAATATTAAATAATTTCAAGAAAGTAAGGAAAACCATTACCAACTAGTAAAAAGCAGGAAAATCTTCATGAAGAAGGTAGCATCTTATGCTCTGAGATCTTTGATAATAGAGTGGAGAGAGGAGAGCAGCTTCTCAGTCTGGGATATATATATATATATATATATGATATATATATATATGCCTATCTATCTATATCTATATCTATCTATATATATGTGTGATTTTCATTAATTTGTTTGTGAATATGTTATACCATCCATCCACTTCTCTCCAGTAGAATGTTAATTTCTTGAGTAATTTTTTTCTCTTGCATTCTTTGTTTTATACATAATAAATTCTTAATAAGTCATGTTGAGTTGAAAATATATGTATATACACCTATACCCACATATATACACACATATGTATATACATACATACATACATATATACACATATAGATAGATTTGGTCATACATAGGAATGATTTTGCTTGATCTTTAGTGTATCACTTACTTCCCAAACATATACTATATATATATATATATATAAAATGATCAGACCAAGAGAAAGGGTGAGATGTTTGTTGAGCTGCATTGAATTGCAGGGAAGAAGAAAGAATACTGTGGACACTCTGGAATAAATTGTTGACTATTTCAAATATGGTTGTAGGATTTCTTTTTGTGTTTTCATAATTTATGATTCCCTGGTTTATAATTATTGGATCTGAGACTAGTTTAAAGGGTTAAAGAATTCCCTTAAGAAATCAAATGTAGGCTGGGGATAATTGAGATAACCACCTATAAGAGCTAAGTCAAAGAAACTAAAGATGCTAACTGCAGATAAAAGAAGATGAGATAAAGAGGACATGATTGTAGTATTCAAATATTTGAAGGGTTGACAGTTAGAAGATGAATTAGATTTGTTCTTCTTGTTGCCATAAGAAGGAACTAGGAAGAGTAAATGGAAACAGCAAGAAGGAAGATTGAAGTTTTAAATAATGAGAAACATTTGAACAATTCAAGCTGTCTTCCAAAATCATGGGCAGTACGGGCAACCTTAGAAAGCAGAGTTTTATTACTGCCAGAGATTTTTGAGCTAAGACTAGATGGCTACTTGTCAGAAAGGTTATAAACTATTGATTGAAATATATCTTAACCAGGGTTCTGTAGACTGCCAAGTGTTCCATAGGTAAGTTTCAGGGGGTCTGTGTATGTGAATGAGAAAAAAAAATATATGCTTATTTTCACCAGCCTTTGGCTTCCTTTGCAATCCTATGTATTTTATGCATTTAAAAACATCATTCTGAAAGGAAGTCCTTGAGCTTTAGCAGACTGCCAAGAGGGTTCAAAACACACAAAGTCCTTTCCAAATCAGAGATTATGATTTTCTAAAATATACATATTGATGTGAGTATAACCAGAGCCATCAGAAGTTAAGTTCCACCTTTTATTTTCAAGCCAAAAATGAAGTTTCTCTAATAATTTGATTCTCAAATCCCCATTAGAAGTCAAGGAGAGCAACACAGAAAAACAAATGGAGACTGTCATCCCATATCCAAACCTGTTCTATTCTTTTCTCTGCCAAACAGCCTAAAAGTCAGGTCAAATGACAGACATCTTTCTCTTGGTTCCTTTTTGCCTCTACAACCATATAAAGACTGCGTTGAAATAAAAAGGCATCAGGGGCTATGTATTGTTTTCTATACAAGCTATTATCCAATGGCCTATAGCAAGATTAGTTAGAGGAGAATCCATTCTGAGAGATGATAAATCTTTCTCTGACATTTCAAGACTCCTTCTCAGCCAATTAGAACTGACTCAATGACATGGGTAACATGCATTCACATCACAGTCTACACTAAGAAAAAAAATGTCCAGTGGTATAGAAATTCATAAACAGACCTTCCCCACACCCTTCCTATCTAATGCTGTGTGGTAATTTAGAGTTACAGTGACAAGAATCCAGAGTTTCAAATGCTCCTATATTGGTTTATGGCCCATCAGAGTAGAAATAGTCATCCTGGCAGAGATTCTAGCAGACTAAAGAAGCTAAGGATAGAACAGAGAAACTGCTGACAAGTGAAAGGTTTTTGTGGGTATCTCTCTACGAGCTCCCTCCTCTCCGCCAGCAGGAGAGTGGCTCAGATCCCACAAACCAGCATTTACTCTGGCCTAAAAATTCAACCTTAGGCCACACAGGAGTCACAGCTACCAGTCAAGAAAACTAATGATGCTTTCTTCAGAGCTGAATTTACCTTAATGGTTTGCTTGGAGAACATCTTTGTGGAATTTTGGGCCAAAATTTTTAAGGATTGCTCTGGGTCAAGCTACTTTGAATGTCCGCCCAGGCTATTTCAGCCATTCTACATTCTTCATTTTACCTATCTATAAGGAAAGTACAATATTCATAGCCTGCCATTCCCTAATAAACTGTTTTTTTTAAATCAGAGGAGCCAAAGTGATTTTGCAAATGATTATAGTATGTACTATATAAATGTTTTAGTTTTTTCCCCCTTGTCTTCCTCCCCATCCCAAAGGGACTGGTTTCAGTTTCTCTGGGTGAGTATTATACAAATTGTTTCATTACGTTGTACAGAATGAAATGAGAAAGAAATTCTGTCACTTAGTTTTCTGGATGAGTAAAATGAGATCTAGGCATAAGTACTTTATTCAAGATTCCCAAAATAAATAATAAGAGAAAGATCTTAAAATTATTTCTTTTCTTCTTTAAACTGAAATATGTCTGTTGCATTTCCCTATTTTTATCAAGATGCTTCTTTAAGATAGAAAACCTGAGCTCAGAGAACTGGCAAATTCTGTGTTCTTATGCAAATGACCAAAAACCCTGAGGTACTCAGAGCAAGTCACACTTATACATCAGTCCTCTGAGTCTGGAGTACATTGGCAGGCTCTATAGTGTCCCTGTGGGCTAGACTCTTAAGCTTGTCTCATTTTTCCAAAATGACACCATCTCCAGACCTGAGCATAGAGCAACTTTCTAAAAATGTTTGTTAAAAATTTGCTCCTCTCAGAAGCAATCCTTAGGGAAAACCCCTACTCTTCTTAGCAGGAGGGCAGAGAGAGAGAGAGAGAGAGAGAGAGAGAGAGAGAGAGAGAGAGAGAGAGAGAGAGAGAGAGAGAGAGAGAGAGAGAGAGAGAGAGAGAGTGGGGATTTATTGTGGTGGGGGAGAAAGAGGGACACACAAAGAATTACACACAAATTTCTCCTGGGGATGTGGCAAGGGGATCTTTGTACACAGCATCCTCTTATTGAAACAGGCTTCCCAGCATTGGTAAAACTAAAAATAAGAATGATAATGAGAAAGATTTATCTGAGTATGGAAGGAAGTTCTGACATGACCATAGTGGCATCCGGCCAGAAAGTCTGCACTTGTCTTCCATTTCATCTCATCTCCACTTATTAGTTCTTTGAAAATACAACTTTGGAGAATTGTTCTTTGCACATGGTTTGCAATAATCATTTAGAGACCTCCAACCCCCAAATCTTGACTAATTATGTCATACATACGGGACAGTCTCTAAAAGCAAGAAATATGCTACATGCATATGTGTTGAAGAATCTTTATTTTTCCTAGTTTTTTAATTACATGTTTTTGGTTGCTGCTCTCTTCTCTCACCCCTCAGAATATCTGCCTCCTAATCCTTCCCCCTTCCCTTCCCTATGGGGAATCTACAATACAATCAAAGACAATTCTAAAGAGGTTGTCATATCCTGGGGTTTGCAAAACATAGTATTAAAAAAAAACCCAGTAATGTTAATATGGCTTTACAGTATGCTGACTGCTTGGGGGTTTTGCAGCCATCTGTGTGTATTAACCCCTTCATGCTGTAAGAAAGGAGTTGGGGTTGGATTATTACTAAAATCACTACTGATTGTCATGCCAGAATTTGCCAGGTTCTTACTACTGACTTGGTGCCACATTGGGACCAAAATTGAGAAGCATAGCCCAAAGATAATGAATTCACCATTCTCCCTCAACTTGACTCCCACCCCTATTTCCTATACCTGATATATTTAATGGTTAAGAAGGCTATTAGAATCCTTGATTCTTCCTATTCTGTGAGGCTAGAACTTCAGGATGCTTCTGGGTGTTACATTTCTGTCCCCTACTACCATCATAGGCCAGGTCTTTATTACCTTCTACCTGTACTACTGCAGTAATCTTCTAATTGGTTTCTTTTCTTTTGTACTTCCCTGAAAACACAGCCAAAGGATACTGTCCTTCCAGTCCTATTAAACTGTCTTTCATCTTCCATATCACTGACAAAGAAAATATCCTAATAAGTCAGATCATGATAGTCCTCTTATCAAAAAATCCTCCCATTGCTTCCAATTGCTTGGAATAAATACTAAATAAAATACAGTTTCATTACACTGACACTCAAAAATTCAAACAATCTGGCACCATCCAACATTTCTAACTTATTACATATCATTTCTTTTCACAAATCTATATCATACATAAATTCAACTATTCTATTCCCCAATATTGTCCTTTCATTTCTCATCTACAAAGTTCAAGTAATCCAGTGCAGGTTGGTGTGGTAGAGCATTGCGTCTGGAGTTGGGAAGTCTCAGCTTCAAATATGGCCTTGGATACTCACTAGCTGTGTGACCCTGGGCAAGTCACTTAACCCTGTATGCCTCAGTTTCCTCATCTGTAAGATCAGCTGGAGAAGGTAATAATAAACCACTCTAGTATCTTTGTTAAGAAAACTCTAATGGGGTCATGACAAGTCAGACATGGTTGAAAAGATTAAAAAAAACCCCAACATCTATGCTGTTCTCCATGTCTAGAATAGCATCCCTCTGTCTCTCTGCCTTTTGAAAGCCTTAACTTTCTTCTAGGACCCATTGGGGAATTGCCTTTAAAAAAAACTTCTCTGATCCCTTTACCTATAAGTTATTTTGAATTTCTTAAATTACTCATTATAATGTCTGGGCTAGCTCTCTGGAGGTCCTCAGGATCAGTCAGAGTTGGGATCAGTCAAAGTCTTTGGCCTTTAAGAGAAGAAATGAAGGAGGCAGGCAAGTTGCCACATGGCTCATCAAAGATGGATCCTGGACTCTGGAGTCTGGAGCCTAAAGTCTTCTCTTCTCAGCATACTGAATCCAAAAGACTCTGACTCTCTCCCTCAGTCCTCCAATCCTTGCTTCTGATTGCCACTCCACTACACATTCAGCAAGTGCCAATCCTGAGGAGAGCCATCACATTGCCATATCATCTAAGAATATGTTTATAGAACCATTATCTCACCTTGAGTAGGTAATTAGCCTTAAGTTCTCTGCTGTCTTAGATTCAAATATATCTTTTCAGAGTTCCAGCCCTTTACAACTCATATTTTCTTTTTTTCTTTATTTTTTGACAAAATGTTTTATGAATCATGTTGGGAGGAAAAAAACAGAGCAAAAGGAGAAAAGTATGGGAGATTTTAAAAAATGGAAAAAAAAAAAAGAAGTGCACATGGCTTTACATTCAGTCTCCAGAGTTCTCTGTATGGATATAGATGTGATTTTCTGTCCAAAGTTTATTGAGATTGCTTTGTATCCACTAAGAAGAACCAAGTATTTCATAGCTGATCATCTCATATTCTTGCTGTTCTTGTGTACAATGTATTCTTGGTTCTGCTTGCTTCACTCAGCATCAGTTCATGTAAATCTTTCCAGACCTTTCTTAAATCAGCCTATCATTTTTTATAGAACTACACACACACACACACACACACACATATATATATATATATATATAATTTTCTTGTATACAATGAGTTGAATTATAGGTTTTCTATATATTTATTTTATCCTTCCCTTGATTGTAAGCTTCTTGAGGTTAGAGCTATCATTTTTTCAGGTCCTAGGTCAGATTTATTGCTCAGAGTAGGTAGCCAATAATGGTTGTTGAATTAAATATAATTTGTTACTTCTGCTGATCATCACACCCAATGCAAACTTGTAACTAAGTATGCACAGAGAACAGGATTTTACTGGGCCTTTCATTATAGAAGTTTTGGTTCTTCTATATTTTCCTTTCCTATCCATCATAAAACTTTTACCCTGTTTCTCATTGTTTTGAAGGACTAGCTTACTTCTTGAAATATAATTGTAGAATAATAGAGTCTGAGGCACCAGACAGACCTAATGTATAAATAGGTAGTATTGGGGGGTGGAAAGTAGACGCATTAAAGTAAGGAGGAACTGAGATATAGGGAAAATTTTAGCAGAACTAGGATGGATCAGGATTAAAACAAGAATGAAATTCTGGCATTTCTTCCAATGGAGTAAATTAGAAAATGTCTTAAATTTTAAAGGTTAGAAGTGCAAGCAAAATATCCCTTTTAGAGTTATTAATGAACGAGAGGGAACAGCTACATATGTTTTCTTCCGCAGCAGCATGCACTGTACATTATGTTTACTACTATGCTAGAGGATGAACACCAAACCTTATAACCCTGTTCTTTGAAAAGAAAAAGTGTCTTTGAAATCCCCAAATTCAAGCATGCTGACAAGCACAATAGCATCCAAAGCCCAGACTAAAATCCATTTTAATGTGAGAAATACACAAATATAAAAGTATGAATCCCACATTCTGGAAAATCAATGAAAATTTGAGTCTAACTTTCTGTTTTTGTTTCACTCTTCTTTTTATCCTCCTCCCACCTGTCTCTCCCATTCTATTCCTTTCCTTTCCCTCCCTCTCTTCTTTCTTCTCGAAAATGAATTCTTCACTTATCTGGATATGGAATCAAAATTTTGATCTAAAATGTGGTGTTAAAAATGTAGGGTTATCTACCTATAAAGTAATATTAACTTAAAAATAAATGTTTAATATTAACTACATTTCCCTCTAAGATGCCAGAAATGAGAGACAGAGACAGAGAGAGGGGGAGAGAGAGAGAGAGAGAGAGAGAGAGAGAGAGAGAGAGAGAGAGAGAGAGAGAGAGAGAGAGAGAGAGAGAGAGTTTAGCAAAATTATACTATATGGGGAGGTGGAGGGTGGTGCTTTCTCATATCTCTTCTTTGGAAGTAAAGCTTGGCCATTATTCACATCATTCAGTTTCTATTGATTTGTTGCTATTATTCTTTCCATATAAATTGTCATCATTTTGTATAATATTTTTCTCCTTACTTGATTTTCTATCAATTCATATATTTTCCCATGCTTCCCAGTCATTCTGTTCATTATATCTTGCAGCACAGTAATATTCAATTAAATTCATGTATCACAATTTATTTAGACTTTGCCCAAGGCATTGCATCTACTTTTAAGTAGTACTTACTTTAATACACTTTTTAGTAGTAGGGCCAGTGGAGTCATTGTCCAGGGAAAGAACTCATCTACAGAAATCAAAAAGGAAAAGGAATCTTTAAAGATCTATCAGAATAGTTTCCAAGGCTCCCCAATCTCCTTCACATCTTTCAAGGTCCAGCTCAGATTGTTCCATCTTCCAAGAAGTCTTCCTTGCTCTTTGAAAATCTCCTTTGTTTCTGCTTCTCATAAATACCAAGCTTAGAGGCATCCAAGTGGGAAATGTCAAGAACTTCTGAAAGAATATGCTGTGTGTTCTGCTACCATATAATTTGGAAATAGGCTCTTTCCATTGGCTGACAGATCAGCATAATGTTGATGTCTCTTTCCAGTGAAAATCTCAATCATCTACAGCATTGGCAGCACACACTAATCCAGAGTTGGGAGAAAAATCAACTTTTCCTTTCCTTTAGGCTTTGTGGCCTCAAGAAACAGAATTGAGATTTTGGTCTGTTTCATTGTCTTTTTCAATTATAGAAGCCTATTGTGGAGTCCCAGACCCAAGAGCTTGAGACATAACAACCTGGGAACCAGGATTCCAAGTGGATAATGCTGTCAGTTCAGGTGTTATTTGTCCCTGGTTTTTGAATAGGACCATGATATCAGGGAGGTGATGCCATGACATGTAAATAACTTGGATTTAAATGAGGGATGGCTGTGCAAGGTCATGTGCCTCACTTTCCCCTCCAGAATCCTCTAGATCCAATAGACAGATATAGATCAGAATGGAGATGACCCTGCATTCAATGAGAGACCTTGGTCTTTTTAAACAAAAGTCTTCAACCAGTCTAAGTTTTACTGAGGCTATATCCTTTCAGTTAACAACAGGTAATAACTGAGGCAAAGAAACTCCACAGGGAAGCACTAAAAAGTTTAGATCCCAGATATAAGCCTAAGAGGTCTTGGGACTTGGAACTTGGTGAGGCTGAAGCCATCTATATAGGAACTAAACCTAATTGTTCCCTTCTTACCAGAAAACTAAGAGATGCAGGGTGATTATGCCCCAAGGTCTTAGTGAGAATGTTTGTTCTTGTTATAACTTTGAAGTAAATATTCCTTTAAAAAAGCTTCTCTGACTGTTAAGTGATTAAAAGGAATTGAGGAGGAATACAAGGATGGGGACTTGAGCCAGTGTCAGACTAGATACCTCAAACCTTCTTAATGGTGCCAAAGAATCCTAGGGGAAAGGTTAAATACAAGAGAATGCCGGAAAGCAGGGGATGGGGCAGTTAAAGTAGTTATTAATATATACCATTTTTTTATATTCCAGTTGTTTCTGTACAAGTCTTATCTTCATTCTAATCTATAAATTATTGGAGGGAAAAGCATCATTGTATTCCCACAGCAACTAAACTGTTCCTTGTAAATATTTGGTACTCATTAAATAAATGTATGTTGAATGATTGGGAGAAGGAAAGGAGAAAGGAAGGAAGGAAAGAAAGATAGAAGGAAAGAATGAAGGAAAAAAACAATTATTTATTAAGTACCTACTTTGTGCCCAGCACTGTACTAAGTACTTTATTAAATTTTATCTTATTTGATCCTCATAAAAGCCCTGGGAGCTACTGATATTACTCCAATTTTACAGTTGAAGAAATTGAGACAAAGTTAAGTGACTTGCCCAGTGTACTAGTAACTGTCTGAGGCCATACAGGTCTTCCTGACTCCAGGCCCAATGCAGTGTACCACTTAAGCTACCTCTCTTATTCAAAAATGTGACTTTTCTTTGAAGAATATTATTTTACTAGAAGTTGACATACATATTCATGATCTAATACATATTTTTATGCACATTCCCTTTTCAGACCACACACAGAATTCAGTTTTACACCTCTCTACTGAATATACCATGTGTTATTTTTGAAACATATGCTTTTGCATATATGCCACATCACCCCTAGTTTCCATGAGGGCAAAGAACATGTTTTATTTAAACATTGTGACATTCCAGAACCTAGCACAGAGGTCTCTGCACAATTGACACTTTATTCATTCTTAGGGAATGCCTAGCACATAGTAAGCACTTAAATTGGTTGTTGATTGACTTAGGAAATACTCAAATTGAATCCATATATTTTTCCTTAATTAGTTTTTGGAATTATTCACATTTGTCCTCCTTTAGATGGTAAAATACTTTGTGTGTGGTAGTGGTTGTTGGCTAAATCTTTCCCTGACTAGGTGCCCCCTCCATCATATTTAAAAACACCCCAGTTTGTTTAATCAGTTTGCTTTTCTAGTTAATTGCATGAGATTACCCATAATGCTCTACTCTACAATATATTTTACCTCCCAAAACAGAAAATATCTCCTTAATCGAGCTAAGTAATGCTTGTTATTGACTCAATTTTGGAAAAAAATCATGGACTCATAGATCTGGAGTTGGAAAACCTCTCAGAAACCATTTAATCCAATCTCATTTTACAGATGAGGAAACTGAGTTTAAAGGAGGTAAATGAATTAGCCACAGGCACATGGATAGCAAGTACCAGGAAGAAAATCTTGAAATTTTTCAAAGGCTAGTGGGGAAAATGATAATAAAATATGACTTGTTTTGATTTCACATGCCATACTTTCTCTTTCTGGGAGAGGTTGAGAGATGCAGATTCTAATGTGGAAGAGATTGCTATATATGTTTGTATTCCAAAAGGGTTCCTTTAAGTAATAGGAAGAATTATTCTTCAATTCCCCTTTCTGACCTGGCCTCTGGGGAACAGAACTAGTGATCTAAAAGAATCAGTAATCTAAGGGAATAATTCTAGCTCTTCATCTCTGTGAAAGGCAAAGCTAACAAAGAGAAAGCCCTAGCCAATGATTTGAGCCTAACTCCAGACACGACTCTGCAGTTAGGACCAGATCAAATAGAGTCCTCCAGCTTAAGGTAAGAATGTAATCCACAGTCACACAGGCGATCTTTTCTGGGACATTAATTATCTTCTAGTGATGCATTATAACATTTTTGACCTCTGTGTTTGACCCCTGCTTCTCAGACTCATCATACTACTTAATATAAAATCAACCCCAGTAAAGGATGTGAAGAGCCCATCTTTCCCCTACCTCCTGCAAGGCTTCCAGCAATCACATAAAGCTACCCTTTTACCTTCTTTGTGGTTCTCTTCACTTCCATTTCAAACGACCTATCCTCCCCCACTAAAGGTGCTGGGAAACTGGGCTAATGACTGACTGCCCACTTAGGATAATTGCTTTCAAGAACATGATCACAAGCTTGTGCAATCTCCTTCTTTTTAGTTTGTCCACATCATTCCACTCCAATATTTCCCTAGGCATATCCCAATACCCTGTCTCTTCCTACACACAAAAGGCACTAGTATTCTTTGTTGTTTTTCACATTCTTTCCCATACTTTTTGCCTTCCATTTCTCAGGATAATATACTCCATGACCATTACTGCTCAATAAGAGACTTCATTTCTATTGACTTGCAATGACTGCACATTTCAAGTACAGCCAAAACAAATCAATGTCATATTAGCTAAATAAATCCTCCTAACAACTACAAAAGTCTAGTGGTTCAGAATCCTTTCTACTTTCACTTTTAACAGGCAATAGTAGCACCCTGTGCCACTATGAAACCCCACCTTACATAAAGAGACTTATGTTATTGGGGGGGGGAGTGACAACTGATAGGAAATCTTCAGCCTTTATAATTCACATTTATACCACACTTTATGGGTTGCAAAGTACTTTCCTCACATCAATTCTGTAAGATAGATTGTACAAATATTATGACACCCATTTCATAGATGCAGAATTAGGATGCAAAAAATTAAGTGATTTGTCCATGGTGACATAGCTAGGAAGACTTGGAATAAGATCTGACTGTAGATCCCCTCCCTCTAAATTTGTTCCACTGCCACACTAATTCTCAGCTTTACAAAAGCTAACATACATGCATACACAGAGACATACACATATATGTATACACATGCACATACTTCAAACAAATCCATAGGAATTTTCGGTCTGGAGGAAATCATTCAAAATGCCTCCCCCTCAAATAAAAAGGTGGGGACATAGAAGAAAGGGCAGTATATGGTTACTCAGTTCTTGCAAGCTAAGATGGAAGGGTACTAGCTTGGCTATTTGGACCTAGATAGCACCACACCTGCCAAGTCTATCCTTGGCTCTGGTCCGCACAATCAGCCCCTCACTTTCACAAGCTTGAAAAACGTAAAAACAAACAGATAAAAATTGCCATGACACTGCTGTTATTTCATCCGCTGTTAGAATATCTTCAGGCAGCTTTACTTTTACTGACCTCATGATAATTTTTTGCACCTGGGGTGGTAAATTACTTCCAGGTGAGTCAAAACCAGATGGCCTCAACTTTCCTGGAGTTGATTAAAGCAATTGTACCTGCTCCAGAATTCCACCAATCAGATGCCATATTGTGATTTACCATGGTAACGTCTCAGCTTGGGGTTCCTGCGTAGCATGCGGAAGATGTGAAATCTTCCAATCAGAACATAGCAAATGAAGTCTGTTCACCCCCACCCCCTTTCCTCACAAAACACACACACACACACACACACACACACTAACTCACAAATCATGGCAACCAAAGTGTCTGCACAAAGCCAGCAGCTGCTGAACAAAAGGAAATTTTAGAAAAAAGGACCTTTTTTTTTTTTTTTTTTTTTTTTTTTTTTTTTTTTTTTTTTTTTTAAATGCAGCTTCTGCTTAGTGACATATAGAATAGTGAAGCAGGCTTTTATAACCCTCCCAAAAATATTTGCTGTCACAAATACAGAAAATGTTTGAACTCTGTAATTGGCTTAGGTTTGAAATAACATTCATTTCCACTTGGCAGAAGTATCCAAATGTCTTCTCCTAAGCTGGGCTTTTGAATGCAAGATATAATTGTTATCAGATGATGTTAGATACTTCATTCCACAAACTTTCACAAAGCACCTAACATGTGAAGGACACTGTCCAAGGCAATAGAGGCTATATTATACTTTAAAAGACCAGCATGAATTCAATAGGCAAAAAGAGGTAAGGAAGTTGTTCATGGAGTATAGAATATAAAGAACCATAGTCCTAAGACTCAACAACACAAGATGTGTTTTTAGAGCCTAGAAAATCCACTTTGGCTAAACATCTCACATATAAAAGCATGCTTTTTAATTATTCCCATGAAATTGCAACAGGATACAGCATTTAATTTGTTTTCTTTCTTTCTTTCCTGAGGTAATTGGGGTTAAGTGACTTGCCCAGAGTCACACAGCAAGGACTTGTTAAGTGTTTGAGGCCACATTTGAACTCAGATCCTCCTGACTTCAGGGCTAGTGCTCTATCCACTACACCAATTAGCTGCCCCTTAATTTATTTTCTAATGAATTGAAAATCAGGTCTGGAGTCCTGAGTTCAAAGTCAGTCTCACATAATTATTAGCTGGCTGACCCTGGCTAGTCACTTAAAAATTGCTTGACTCAGTTTCCTTATCTAAAATGGGGATAATAGTAATTGCGCCTATCAAAGGAGATAATTATAAAACACTTAACATAGGGCCTGGTATATAACTGCTACATAAAAGTTAGCTATTGTTATTTATAATTTTGCTTAGTTATAATTTTAGTTATTAGTTTGCTTAGTTATAATTTTGCTTAGTCATTTCTCAGTCATGTTTGATTCTTTTTGATCCCATTTGGGATTTTCTTGTCAAAGATACTGGTGTGGTTTATCATTTTCTTATATTTCAAATAAAAACCAGTCAATGTAAAATCAAAGGTTATTTTTAGAACAATTAGGTGGACACAGTGTAGCACTCACTCTGTTGAAACATAACCAGAAAAAGAAACAAAGTGAATATTCAAGGAAGGACTGAACATATTTGTACAAGAATGTAATAGAATATTACTGTACAGTGAAGTGAGCATTTCAGAGAAACATGGGAAGACTTATGAAGTGATACAGAGTAAACTTAGTAGAAATTGGAAAAAAACATACCTAGACAATAAATTAAATGAGGGGCACCTAGATGGAGCAGAGAATAGCACACTAGTCCTTGAGTCAGGAAGACCTAGTTCAAAAGGTAAGATACTTAACACTTCCTAAATCTGTGAGCTGGGGCAAATCACTCAACCCCAATTCCTCCCCAAATTCTCCCCCCAAAACCCAGCAATAACTTAAATGAAAATAATAAGATAAAGAAGCCAAAATCTGAATGATGGTAATAACTTTTTGTAGGATTACTGAGTCATAGATCTAGGAACAGAAGGAGCTTGGCAATCATTTAGTCTAACTCCATCATTTTTTTGTTTGTCCTTCACTGTCAAAAAAAAAAAAAGACCATGATACCAGAGAGGTGATGCCTTGACTTGCCAACGAATTAAATTTAAATGAGGGTGGGTTGTGCAGTCACCAATCTCACTTTTTTCTCTAGAGCCATCTGGGTCCGGTGGCCAGATTTAGAACATAATGATTGGAAAGGGACCTGGATGCAGTGGGGACCTTGAAATTTTTAACCCAAGGTATTCAACAGGTCTCAATCTTGATAAGCAATGAAACAGAGAATAGCCTTCCTTAGCTAAGGAAGGGGAGTATAGGGTAGTGGAGGAAGGAAGGAAAGAAGGAAAGGGCTGTGTTGCCCAGCTGGTCACTTCCAGTTGGGTCCCCGATAGGACAGATTGTACTGCTACTCACATGTTATTGTTTATCCTTTGTTCTCAAATAAGACCCTGACATCAGGATGGTGATGCCATGACTTGCAAATGAATTGTATTTAAATAAGGCAGAACTGTGCACAATCTCTAGCCTCATTTTCTCCTCTGGAGCCATCAAGGTCCAATGACAAGATTAAGTAATCACTTTAAAATACACAAGTAAAAAGTGTCAGAATTGGGATTTGAACCCAAGATCCCACTAATTAGAAATTAATTTAATAAGCAAACAGCCATAGGAAATTTGAATTCCTTGATATTAGATGACATAAAACAAAACAGTTCTTGTCTCTTGAAAGAAGTGTAGCATTGTGAGGGTAGAATGCTGGGGGTACTATGCTGCATATAATCTGATATGTTCACTGTATCGGTAATAATTCAATACCTAGGTTTTAGGGAAGAGGCACTTTAATCAGAAAAGACTATGATATAAATACTAAAAATATCATTAAACTTATTTTAATAAAATTAGAATGTATGTAGGTAATAAAGTAAAAATATAACTTTGGCATAACCCAGAACAGTTGATGGTGTTATAAAGCCCTTTGCCTATGCATTTATTTCCCTTTTAGATTATTTTTTAAAAGTTATTTTAATATAGCACTATCTCAAAGCCTGAATTTTAAAAATGCAACTGGAATTAAGGTTTTTTTGAAAGACAAAAGAAGAGGAGCGAGTGGGGGAAAAATCCTTACCGCAGCATGACTATTTCTTCAATGCAGCATTAACAGTAAAACAAATAAAAATCTAGCAGCATTTTAGTGCAATTCACAAAATGCCATCTTAAATTCACTTAGATCTTCATTATTTTTCCAACCTAGCAGAAGTGTTTGCTATTGCAGATGCTCTAACGCAAACATTGCCATCCCAGACCAATAAAAATAGCAATAGTTTGCAGTTATGACCACTAACACCATTTGTAGACATGTAAAATCAGAGAAGATTAATCACACACCACATGATGCAAGGCGCTACACTGATTCCTACACTATTCTAGGGCTTCAGGTCTGGACCCTGCTGGAAGGAGGAGACCAGCAGCCTGCTGAGGAATGACAGATTGTAGTTTCCAAAGGAAAACCAATACATTTTGTTATTGCTACACCCAGGGAGCCAAATACTGCCCATAATTTCTTGTGTATGATTTCCTTAGTAAGTGTGTGATGGGGCAAAATGTTCCCAGTAATAACCTGCATTTCTATTCTTTGTTTGCCTCTATGCCAAAAACTTAAAGTTATCTTTACAGAACTGAATTGGTGGAGGTTAATGGCTCAATAATTGCAGTGCCTCTCACTACTTCCAGTCACAGCTTGGCAAATCCACAACTCTGCACAGGCTATCCTATAGATCTAGTGTAGATATTCTCTTTACCTCTAAGTCGTAATATGCCTAATTTCCTTCAAAGTCAACACATACTCCAGCTTCTACATGAACTTTTTCTATTACCTGTAGGTATTTATTTATTTACATAAACACATATGCAAATAGTATAGTCATCTTTTCTGTTCTTTTTTGGGGCATGGATTCCTTTGGCATTTTGATGAATCTTATGGCTCTCTTGTCAAAATATTTTTAAATGCATTACAATATATAACATTACAAATCCACCAAAATAAACATGTACATATGTATGTATATGTTTATATATTTTTCCACCTATGTAAGTAGCTATTTATTTACTTATCTATCTTCTAGTTATGGATACTAGGGGAATAATGCTGTTCTTAGAGAGTTGACATAATAACATTGAGAGGTAAAGTGACTTATCTGAGTTCACAAAGTATTGGAAGCTGAGGCTTAACTACAAATCTTCTTGACTTTAAGCCTAGCTTTCTATTTATTCAACCTTTGAGTGTTCTGTATAAGGCATAACTCTCTCTCTCTCTCTCTCTCTCTCTCTCTCTCTCTCTCTCTCTCTCTCTCTCTCTCTCTCTCTCTCTGGCAATTGGCGTTAATAGACTTGCCCAGGGTGACACAGCTAGGAAGTGTTAAGTATCTGAGGTCAAATTTGAACTCAGATCTTCATGAGTTCAGGGCTGGTGCTCTATCCATTGAGCCACCGAGCTGCCCCAAATTATTTCTTCTTCTTCTCCTCCTCCTCCTCCTCCTCCTCCTCCTCTTCCTTCTTCTTCCTCCTCCTCCTCCTCCTTCTTCTTCTTCTTCTTCTTCTTCTTCTTCTTCTTCTTCTTCTTCTTCTTCTTCTTCTTCTTCTTCTTCTTCTTCTTCTTCTTCTTCTTCTTCTTCTTCTTCTTCTTCTTCTTCCTTCTTCTTCTTCTTCTTCTTCTTCTTCTTCTATCTTCTTCTTCTTCTATCTTCTTCTTCTTCTATCTTCTTCTTCTTCTTCTTCTTCTTCTTCTTCTTTTCTTCTTCCTTCTTCTTTTCTTCTTCTTCTTCTTCTTTTCTTCTTCCTTCTTTTCTTCTTCTTCTTTCTTCTTCTTCTTCTTTCTTCTTCTTCTTTCTTGTTCTTGTTCTTCTTGTTCTTGTTCTTCTTTTTTGTGCATAACTCTCTGACTATAAATTACAGTATCAAATATATCAGCATTGGTTGAAGTTTCCTTATACCAACAAAATCACATGTTCTAAATGAATGTATACATATGTATGTAAATGTAAGCGAGTCCTAGGAATCATATATATGTTTATTTATACAAATGTATATGCATAACTAATATATTCATATATGTACATATATGCACATATATATTTCCAACATTCACTTTTGCAAAACTTTGTGTTCCAATTTTTTCACCTTTTTCTCTTCCTCTTCCCGCTCCTCAAGACAGCAATCTCTTTCTCTCTCCCCCCCATACTTTCACCAATACTTTATAAGTTCCTTGAGGATAGATATTGTTTAACATTTTATTATTTGTATTCTTTTGCACTTTTTATTATTTGTATCTCTATGCTTGGCACAATACCTGGGATCTTGGAAGTACTAATATATTCTTGATGGTTGATGATTGATTGATTGTATATCTCAGTACATAGTTTATTAGCATTTAAATGATTAAGGTAATTGTACTATTCTATCACAGACTCATAAAAAGTAGGGGCTTAAAGAAATCTTGTTATTAAGAATTTAGCTAATATTCTGGTCTGCTTTGCAGATTTTCCAGAAATACACACACACACACACACTTACACATACACACACACACACACACGCTCACACACACAAACACACATACATATATATTTCCATTTTTCTTAATTCTCTCTTGGTTGTCACACTATTTTTTAATAGTATTTTATTTTTCCATATACATGCAAAGATAGTTTTCAAGATTCACCTTTGCAAAACCTGTGTTCCAATTTTTTCTCCCTCTCTCCTCATCTTCGTCTTCCCCAAGACAACAAGCAGTCTGATATAGGCTAAACATACACTGTTCTTCTGAACGCGTTTCCATATTCATCATGCTGCATATCAAAAGGGAAAATACAAGGAGGAAAAAAACAATGCTTTATAACCCTTAGGGGTCCATTTGCTTCAAATATATATGGAAGTGGGAGGTGGAAGTAGAACTAGGCAATGCAACCTCTTAGCCAAACTTAACCTGTCAATTGTCAATTATAGGATATATATATACACATATATATGTGTGTTGTATACATATATGTATATATGTATGTGTATAATATATATATATATGTATAATATATATATATATATGTGTATATATATATATATATATATATATACACGGATAAGAAAAGTTTTCTTAACTTTGAAGTTGATGAGTTTGATTTCTCTTTTTTCAGCCAATCAATTAATGATCAATATTATGTATGCCTATTATTTACCAAGCACTTTTCTAAATTTTGGGGATAGAATTTTTTTTAAAAAGGGGGGGAAGGAAAAATCATTCCCTACCCTCAAGGATACTACCTTTTATTGGTGGGTAAGGGAGACAATATAGACATGTATAAATATTATATATATATATATATATATATATATATATATATATATATAAAGAATAAATGTGCTATAAAAATAAACAGATAACAGTACAAATAGAAGGTAGTTAGAGAGATAGGGAACCAACAGTTCAGGGATCAGAAATAGCTTTGTGCAGAAACTTGAGCTATGTTGAACAAAGAGAGGAAATTTACAGTTTAGATTTGGAGGCAGTGTATTCCAGGCTTGGGACATGTTGGATGCAAAGGCATGGGGAAAAGAAATAGAGCATAGTATGTGAGGAACAGAAAGAAAGTCATTTTGGCTGGAATGTAAGACTTGGAGAGGAGAATAAGTTGCAATAAGTCAGGGAAGATAGTTTTGGAATAGGTTCAAAAGGCTTTGAAAGTCAAACAGGACAAGGAGATTATATTTGATCCTAGAGAAAACATAGATTGGAGTGACAGGCACAGATTTACACTTAAGGGAAAAATCACTCATCAGTGGTATAAGACTCATCAATTTCAAATCTGCCATCTTGAAAACTTTCCTTAGTGAGGAGCTGTCTCTGCTATACACCATAGATGTTTGTTTCTACCTACTGAGTTCCAGAAAATCAGTGGCTCAAGAAATCAGTTCCCTCTAGCTCAGATCCTTGATTTTTTTTTCATTTAAAGCATTTTCAAATCAAAAGAAATTAGAATAACTCTGGAATCGTTTTTCATAAAGTGAAGAGAGTGAATGAACCTGAAAGGCTTAGAAACCAGTTTTTTGTTATTACCTGGCTAAGAAAATTGATATGGGTCTGACACAAAAAGTGTAGTAAAATGAAAAGGGCACTAGACTGGGGGGTTGGAACTGGCTCCCATTCTAGATCCATCATTAATTACTTACTTAATCTTAGACAAGACTTTTATCTTCAATAGGCTTCAGTTTTCTCATCTTTAAAATGATGGAGGTTGGACTAAGATTAGGGTGGACAAAGAATAGATATCAAGTTCTTGAACTTGGTTTACTTTTTATGACTGATTTTCAATATAATTGGTTTCCTTTGTAATTCCTTTGTATATTGTCATTCATTTAAAAGCATTATCCTGGAAAGGATTCATAGCCTTCACTTGATTGTGATAGGGGTCCGTGAAAAAAGGTTAAGAACTCCTAGACAAGGTAATCTCTAAAAATCTAAATTCTTCCATTTTATGTTTCTAAAAATTTATCAGAAAGATCCATGCCTTGGTGACCACAAGGAAACTTATTTAAATGATTAAATTATTCTCCTCATCAAATTAATTCTTCAAGCATTTATTAAATATCCAGAATATATAAAGTGTTTATTAAGCATCTTGTTATTTCTCTTTGGTTCTCAGAGGATGAAGGACATCATGAGTGTCACATCTTGACTTTCTCATGAATTGGATTTAAGTATGTGTAAGAGCTGTGTAAAGTCATCTACCTCACTTTCTCCTTCAGATTCATCTATATTCAATGGCAAGACAAAACTCAAAATGACTAGTGATGTCTTGGAATGCAGTGGGTAGTCTTGGCCTTTCTAAATTGAAGTCTTTGTACTAATACATTGTTAGTGGAATTGTGGATTAATCCAACCACTTCAGAGAATAATTTGGAACTATGCCCAAAGGGTTATCAAACTGTGTATATTCTTTAATCCAGCAGTGTCTACATCATAAAAAAGGGAACATAAAAAGGGACCCATATGTGTAAAAATGTTTGTAGCAGCCTTGTGTAGTATCAAGGAACTGGAAATGGAGGGAATGCTCATTAGATGGAGAATGGCTGAAAAAGTTATGGTATATAAATATAATGGAAATTATTGTTCCATAAGAAATGATGAGTAGGCTACTTTCAAAAAAGTTGGAAAGATTTACATGAACTGATAGTGAGTGTAGTGAGTAGAACCAAGAGAACATTGTATACAACAAGAATAAAATGTGATGATCTTGTTCTCTTGGCTCTTTTCAACAATGAGGTGATTCAAGCCAATTCCAATAGATTTGTGATGGAAACAACCATCTGCATCCAAAGAGAGGACTTTGGGGATTGAATGTGGAGTATAACATAGTATTTTAATTTCCTGTTGCTGTCTGCTTGATTGTTTTTTTCTTTCCCATTTTCCCCTTTTGACCTAATTTGTCTTGTATAGCATGATAAATGTGGAAATATGTTTAGAAGAATTGCACATGTTTGACTCAAATCAGATTACATGCTGTCTAAGGGAAGGGAGAGGTGGGTAGGGAGGAAGAAAAATCTGGAATACAAGGTTTTGCAAGGGTGAATGTTGAAAACTATCTTTGCATGCATTTTGTTTGGGTTTTTTAAAGAGAATTAAAAGAAATTTATTAAAAGTACATGAATGTAGCAACACATTGATTAGTAAATGACTTTAAGAAGACCTAATTTTTATTGACAATTTTCATAATAAGAATGAGACAGTTAAAATAGGTTTATTTCAGTAAAGAGGTCTTTGCATGTACTTTGAAAAATAAAAATTATTATAAAAAATAAAGAATCTAGACAAAACAAATAAATGAATTTAATTAATTGATAACTTAATTAAGGTCTTTCCCAGTTCTCAATTTGTCAATCCTCAGCCACAGCCAGGATCTGAGTCTCGGTATCAGTGGAAGGCCATTCAGTCTTTTCCTACTCAGCCATTTGACTCCTAAATTGTCCATGAGGAGAAAATTCCTGAAACTGAGGCTGGCAATAAAATAGCAGGGTAGAGGCAGGTTGTGGATTCAGTGATGAATGTTGAACGGTATCTTTACTTCGATCAAGCACCAAGTAAATTCTAGGCACTAGAAATCTGTGATTTAAACAAGCACAAAAAGTTTCTGCTTTCAAGCAGCTTACAGTTGTGATGGTATAACTAGGACAAGGTTAAAAAAAAACATAGTATGACTCAAGGATTGTACTTCAAGTCTTAGCTTTATAGAATTTGCTAAAATTTATCCTTATTTGCATAACCTCATGGGGACAAGGATAATGTCTATAGCATTTTGAATAACTGGAATATAGCTACTGCATGGGATGACAAGTCTGTTATGTTAGTCCATCCAGACATACTATGTATTCATTGTGAGGAGAAAGACATATATGACATATGCATAGATAACTAAATGTAAAAGCAATTTGAGGAGTGAAAGAATACTAAAAATTGTAGGAATCAGAATATGTTGTTTGGGCAGAAGATGGAACTTTAGCTGAGTCACCTCTAAGGATGAGGAGAGGAACTATGCAGCTCCAGGCAAGAGCACATACTATCTAAATGCAGAGGCACACAGAGAGAGTGAAATAGAATATGAAAGGCAGGGAACAGTTTTCTGGGGACACAGATTGTATGAATGGGAGTAACATGAAGCAAATCTGTATAGGTAGCTTTGAATTGAGACCTCATGCATTTCATCCTATAAACAACAGACAGCCATTTAAGGTTTTTATGGGGACAAAATTGTCAGATTGGGTTATTTAGGTTCTTAACTTAAAAGCTATAACTATGTAATGAATAGAAATTGAAGAGTGAAAAAAGGGAGATCAAGAAAGAGGTTGTTGTAACAGTTCAGGAGAGAGAAGGTAAGATCCAAGTGCATTGCAGTAATGTGAGGGTGGATGGGTGACAGTGGAGTGGCTATGGATGATCCCAGGATACTCAAAGTAGAGGCAGTTGGGTTGAGGGAATTGATGGCAAACCTTGACCCACCATATAATCATTCCTCAACTGCTGCCTTCTTGTTTGTATTTGAGATTAATGGCTTAAAACTTTTCAAATAGCTGCCATTTTTATAGCACTTTAAAATTTACAGAGCAGTTTACATAAATCTTGTTTGATTTGCACAAGAATCCTGTGAGGTAATTGTGTTATTATTTTTTAAAAACATTTTGTAGATAAAGAAACTGAGTCCCAGAGCTGGTTTCAAAAGTAATATTCAATCCCAGCTCTCTCCTGCTATGGCAGATATTCTATCTTCTATATCATACAGCATCCCAAAGATAAGTATAAGATGTAGTCCCAGCTCTCATGAAGATTACAATATTGTAAGGGAGATAAGACATTCAACATTCCCATGAGGTAGTTAAATAATAGAACAATGCAATCATTGGTAAAGCCCCAAGATGTTACAGACATGAGTGATATATCAATAAAGAGAAATGGAGCTAGAATCGTCTGGAATAACTCAGAGAAGAAGCCTTTTAGGCTTGAGCTGTTTAGGATTGGAAAGATAGAGGGAAAGCTGAAAATACTTCAGGTGAGAAAGCATGTATAAAGATGGGTATTATGGAAGGAATGAATATGGCATGGTTAGGGGACAGTGGCTAAAAGGTAAAGAGTCATGTTTCACCATCTTTCATCTCTCATTTTTCCTCTTCTCCCTCATGATTTTCTCTATCCTAGTCATACTCTTAGAAGATTTCTGGATGACAAAAAGAGGCTTTGTGCCTGCATGTAGTAAAATATTTTTATTATAATAGGTTCCACAAGAAGTGAGAAAAAGTATCCTGAAACAGAAAACAATTTATGAACCTCCATTCCACTCTGTGACGCCTACACCTGAGTTTACATCAAGCAGTTTGAAATTCCATGTTTACTTTCCTCTTTCCTCAGCCTGTTGTCCCCAGTTACAGCTGCTGCTCCTGATGCCTTTGTATTCACTTGTTCCAGAAAACTGTTTTTCTTCCACTTTAACAGACCTGTTTCTATTCACTTGTGATTTGGGTTGTTTGTTTATAGAATCATCTCACACTTCTCTCCTACCAACAGATAATGGGTTAACCCTTCTGAGACAACAAGATCACCATTGATGAGTTCAGTAAGTGCTGGGCTAAGATCCAGACACATGGGCTCGACCATATTTTCAATTTGCCCTGAGGGAGAGATGGTGCCTCTGTGAGAGGAGACATGTGGGTGAGTGGGGTACGGGTATAAACTGAACATCTGCTTTCATTATCTTAAAACAAATTTAGTGCCAATAAAAGGTGTTCAAGTGAGAACATTTGGGAATGAAGATTGACAGTCCGAGATAGAGTCATCTATGAACCCCATTGATTCTGCTCCTCTTGCAACATGGCCCTTCTCCATCCTAAAGCTTAGTACAACACTCCGATTCTGGCTAATTGTACTCATTGGCCTCCCTGGATTCACTCAATAATCACAGGGATGCCTCTAGTCACAAATGGGCTGAGAGCCATAACCTAAATGATGTGTTTCAAGCCCAATTCCAGCCAGCTCATGGCTCACTACCGCATAACCTCTAAGATACTGAATTGAGTACAAAGCCCTTAGTCGACCATTCAAGGCTTTCCATAATATAATTTCCACCTAGCCTTCAGTGCAAGTCAAGTTTTTGTGCCTATAATGGATTAGACACTGAGAAGACAAAAAAATGCAAAATTTCTTGTCTTTAAGAAATTTACATTTTGGTGGAGGGGGGATGAGGTAAGAAATACACAGATAGGAATAGGGACTGGACCTGTGATTTCATTTACGTAGCAAAATCTTTGGTGAGGAAACCCCCTGTAACAATGTAGGTCAGCATTTTTTCTTGGGACGTGAATGCAGGTCATTTTGCCTTCAAGTTGATTCCTTTCCTATATAGACCAGTAATTATTCACAGCCACACATACACATAGGTTAATGCATGCATCCACATGAAAACAGACTAATGCAAGCATATAAACAAATACACACTAACATAAATCCAAAGTAATTTCTGGGGCAAAATGGGATGATGACTGATAACAACTGGAAGATTCAGAAAAAGACTTCCAATCAGAGCCCAGTCTCAGTCTTGTCTCTCTTGACTGCCCTTTATTCACTCTATGTTATTGACAGAGTACACTGTGAAGCACTGATATTCCTTCTTCTCAGGCACAAATTGGGATGCAACTTCCTAACTGGTAGATAAAGTCATACCTACCCCAGAAGCCTAAGATGATAGCAGATAAGCACCAAGAAGGCAGGCTTGAAATCCAAATCACATTCATCTCCAGAAGGAAAACCAGCTACAGTAGCTGCTGGCAGGAAGGGAACTCAGAAGTGCCAACACACTGCAGCAGTAACAGTAACAAAGAAGAAGCACACTATCCCTGTCCCCATCTACCCTTTCCCCTCTACAGCTTAGACTATCCAGTAGCCTTGGATATTGCTGCAGGACATATGATCTAGCTCTTAAATGGGTCCAACCTTGCCGCTCTCTTTTCTTTCTCCTCCTCCCACTCTTAATTTTCTCCCTCTCTTCCTCCTCCTCAACAAAGCAAACATTTATATATGCCAGATACCATATTAAGTTCTTCACAAATATTATATTACTTGAATTTCACAACAACTGTGAGAGGTAGATACTATTATTACCCTGTCCCCCATTTTATAGATGAGGAAATTAAAGCAATGATTAAATGACTTGTTCAGGATCATACAATTATTATGTATTTGAGGCTGGATTTAAACACAGGAATTCCTGACTCTAGGTCTAGTGCTTTATCTGGTGGACAACCTACCTAATCCTATGATGAGGGCAAGCTATTTCAGGAGAGGAGGTGGGAAAATGGTTCTCAAAATATCATTTAGGGTTGAAGCTTTTTAACCAACTCACCCATCCACAATAAAAATCTCCACCTTTGGTAGAACAGAAATGCAATATTGGCTGCAGTGAGAAATTCTGTCCTTCCCCTGGAGGAAAGGCACAAAGTAATTGTTTTGGTTCAAGAAGTAATGTCTTGTCTTTGAGCCTCTGGGACAATGGAGAATTCTGGATGGATTGGGTTTCTATTGGTCAGGATTTTACTAAGTAGAACCATGGAATCAAGGGTCTTGGCTGAGTTATCAGATTAATTAAGGGAGCAGCTAATAAAGCCTATGCCTAAGAGAATGAACCTGAGGTTTCAACTATCTATACTTCCAAGGAACTACACCTAGAAGAAGATTCAGTTTCCCTAGCATAGACTACTCATGCCTGCCTCCTCCCCCATCCAACTTCTGGAGGACATCTTTCCTTTATTTTGTCACTAAGCTTGGCAGTTTTAATTAGAGCCTTCCTATCAAAAGTTAACCTTGTTTCTGTTTTTTTTTTATGTGTCTTGTATATACAGATGTGTTGTTAGAATGCAAACTCATTGACAGTAGAGACTTGTTTAATTTTCTTCACTCTTTTTCTTTCCTTTGCTCAAATAAGATAATATTTATAAAAACCACTTGGAACAATGCACGGTACATAGATGATACAACATAAATATTTATTTTCTTCCCCACCTTTATCCCCTTTTATATCTCCAGTATTAAGCATAGTGCCTGGCACATAGTAAATGCTTAATAAATGCTAGTTACATGATTAATTTTTTCAAGGGCCAATTTAGCTGCCATCTCTTTCCTCCACAAATAATATTTGCCTCCTTTGGGTAAAACAATCTCTCCTTTCACAAACCTCTCAGAAAATTTTGTTTATTTCTATTGTGCCATTTTTCTTATGGCTATTTTACATATTTCTCATCCTGCCTACAAGATCATAAACTCTGAGAGGGCACATTCTGGGCCTTATTACAAGCCTGTCTTCCTGGTGTCTAGTAGTGCCTTGCATATATAGGTAATACTTCAAGAAATGCTGGTTGAATCTAAGGTCTGTTGAATTACAGAGAATAAGGTATCACAGCATTATTAATGGGAAATGTGCTTCCAGAATGGATTTAGGCTTCTAGGAGGCAATGATAAACCTGCATTGAAGGTGGAGAGATGAACAACTTTACCTTTTTTCTTTCCGTCTTCTAATTTCATTATTTAACTGAGCTCACTAGCTTCATTTATTCTAAACTAGACAGATAATTAGAATTATGAATGGAACATCTAGGTTTTGTAAGGTCAGCTTATGGCTAACATAGTTATGTCAACTCTATTTATGTCTCAGCTTTCTCATTTGTAAAATGGAAATTATTCTATCTCTCTGGTTCCTTCCTTAGTTTGAAAAGAAGCATAATTTAAAAAGAAATAAACACTAGACCTATGACTTTAATGGTAAAGGGAACTTCCATTTGTGGAAAATCCTACTAATTCATATCAGGACCTTTCCTGAACCCTATAGTTCTAGGTACCTAAAGCCTTGGGAGGGTAAGTTGTCCAGCAAGAGACAGGACTTGAACCCAGGTCTTCTAGTTTTGGCTTTGAGGCTGGCTTGCTACTACTAAATCTATTAAATTATGTTTCCTTTTGTTTAAATACAGAACAAACACATGAAGTTTGGATTTTTCAGATGAAGAACGATCACACCAGTGTGTATCCAAGATAATTTTGCTCTTTTATTTGGCCAAAATTATAGCTTTGGAAACCATCTGTTTACCCTTGATGGATTAGGTAAAGAGAGAGATTTGTGCCATATTCTATTTCTGGGTTTCAACAAAAGTACAAATTTTCTTTAGGTTGCTCCTGATCCTTTTGTACAGCATGGACAACTATATTCAAACCTTCCACCCTTTGCACAAAAAAAAAAAATCATGGTACTGAGGATACTCCCTGCACATATCATTTTATTATGGGTACCCTAGTTTAATCTATTTCATTTGTCATTTTAAATACACTCAAAGATGAAGGGTAACTTCTGTTGTGAAAAGCCAATAGCTGGCTCTGAAAGAGATGACACTGATTAGACTAATCAACACAAGGAGAAAAAAAAAAAAAACAATGGTCAATAGAAAGTGATGGACTTTAGAAATATGGGGATAGGATGCAATGGAATGGGCTTCCTACTTCTGACATTCTAACACTGATGTCTAACCAAACCATCATTATTTAGTGAAAATTATTATAATATTTATTATTAGTATCAGTAGTAGTAATTATAGTTTACAGTTACATGAACAGTTACAAAGCACTTTAAATAATACCCTTTTTTCTACCTCTATTGATGATACTAACACCTTCCCAATTATTCAGACTGGAAATCACAGAATAATCCTTAATTCTTCCCCCCTCTTTCCATCTCCATAACTATTTTATAAATTCCATTGACTCTACCATCTCAGTAAATCTCATCCATCTTCTCTCATATCTCTACTAGTCTCTACACTTTATCACTTCTCCCATAAATTATGACAATAACTTCCTAACTTTTCTTCCTGCCTCCCATATTTTCCCTCCTGAATTTATCCTTCATAATGCTTCCAAAATAACTTTCCTAATGTTCAAATCTGACCATGTTATTTCCTTAGTCAAACTTCTTCTGTAATTCCTAGATGTCATTTGGAAAAAAAATAAACTTGTTAGCTTGGCAATGTAAAATTTTCCTCAATCTTGCTCCAACTTAATTTTTTCAGTCTGATTTCACATGAAACTGCTCTTCTCGGCTCCAACATAACATATGCATGCAGACATATATGTATCTGTGTCTACACATACATACAGGCACTTATTTCAGTTGCGGAAGCTGGTTGTTACAATGGATAGAGTGCCAGACCTGGAGTAAGGAAAACATGAGATCAAACCTGATCTCAGATAGTTTACCAGCTATATGTGCGATTCTGAATAAACCACAAAATGAGGATAATAGTACTCCCATATTTGTTGTATCAATTGAGGTGATTGTAAAATATTAGCACTGCATCTGGCACATAGTGGCACTATATAAATGTTGACTATTATTATTAGCTGGACTAAACTTCTAGATGTTTCTCATACATAATAACAGCATTCTTCTCTTTCTATACATTTGAATCAGGCCATCCTGAGTTCCTACAATGGACTCCCTCTTTATCTGTACTTATTGAAATTATTTTCTTCCTTTGAGATTCTGCTTAAGTAAGATGTTTTCAGAGAAGCCTAATATGATCCTTCCTATCTTTCTGTCCCCTCCTCACCTAAAAAGTACCTTCTCAGTTTTCAAATTCCCTCGAATAAGAGGTGATAGATCCTTAAGAAATCTGATCTCTAAATTTTGCCTTAAAAAACCACAAATTAACATTATCTATATTGCTTCATACTTCATTTTTTTTTTTTGCTAAATCTTATTTTAATTTAATTGTAGGGAATATTCACTTGGGAATTGTGCAGAACTCAAACTTGATATTTCTGCAAGATCCCTATCACATCTAGTAGAGGATCTTGACTGGTTGGTGATTTGAACTTTTCAATCATTTTATTTCTAATTAAGTTAATATAGTATTATCCTCTTTATGCAAATGAGGTGACAGAGGCCTGGTGAAGTGTTGAGAGCTGACTTCCCTTCCTGCAGAGAGCAGCCTTAAGTCTCATCCAGACAAAACTCTCTTTCTTCCAGAGCTGCCCTCTTTTATCCTCCCAGAGAATGGTCATGGGATAATGCAAGGACTTCTGGGAAAAATTACTTCAACCAATGAACTTGCTCCTCCTAAGCATGCAAGCTCTTCCCCAGGAATTCATAAGTAAAAACTCCCAGTAAAGGCCGGAACTAGAGAATTGTCAAGTACTGACTTAGCACTTAGTAAGAACCTAATATCTCATTATCTCATTATCACTTAGTAAGAACTTAACAGTGAAGCAAAGGTATTTTCCTACAATTACAGAGTAACTAAGAGGTGGAAGAAGAACTATAAGTTTAGGCATCATTGGCAGTTTTCCCCATGAACCTTCTTGTCCCTTGCAGTCACTTTCTTTAAGTACACAAGAATCTCAAGAAGGTTGAATGGTAACTACTGAATTCCTTCTCTTACTGACAAATATGAAAAATTAAAAGGTATTTCAGTAATTCCCTCTTCCCTACTGTCTTGTTTCTCTGAAGCTTTAGCAGAGCTGAAGAATATAAATTTGCAAAAACTTATTAAAGGTCCAAATGAGGACTGACACTCACATTTTCAGCGATTCTGGGAAATGGGAGTGGGAAGAAAAGAGAATTAGTTCTGTGGGACTGTTTGGTTCATAAAAGAAAGAAAAGGAGGATGGGAAGTAGGAGAACTAAAAAGCAAATAACATCTCCTTCAAATATGAAACTTGGAGTGAATAAGTGATTGACTCTTCCATTTGATGCCTTCATTTCTGTCTATGCTTCTCTGCCATTTTTTTTTTGCCTGAAAATATTATCTATCTCTTCCAGGTATGAACAGAACTAGATCCATCTCTCTGAATCTCTCTTTCATTCTCTCTCTCCCCTTCCCTGATAAGAGTGACAGAGCTGGAGGCCAGTGACAAGAGTCACATTTTCAGCTGAAAAAGTGCTATGTGTACAGGTACACAATACATTGCGAATGGTAGGGTGGTGGTGCAAGAAAGGGGGGCAAGAGAAGAAGACTCCTCAATATAACCCTTTAAGGAAAAGGAACAGACATGACCTCCAAGCAAACTCAGAGAGTGATAGAGGAAGAAACAGATGCCAATTCCAATTAGCATTCATGCCAGCCCTTATTTGGTGAAATCTGGGGAAGCAGAGCTTTGCAGATTTGGGAGAAGTCCGGCAGCCAATAGTATTTTCCTGTTGTTATAGGGATTAAGAGGGAATTTGGCTTAGTAAATTTTCTTCCATTGGCTTAATGTCTGATGGAGATTTTAAAGAGAACCTCTCTTCTCCAGCTGGGTATTTTCATAGTAACTTATTTCCCTCCTTCAATGTTTAATGATGTTTTATTCAAAAGCCTTGGCAACAAACCACTGCACCATCTAAAGGGAATAAGAAGCTTTATGTGGCTGTTATATAGGGGTTAAATTTCTCCTCCCCCCTCCACCTCCCACATGCCCTGATTGGAAGAAGTCTGGGCTACTTGATTTAACCTGTTAGTGAAAGTGCTGGCAAAGGCACCATAGTGATTTGCGGATTTCTAAATCAACAAAATCAATCCGAAGGGATCGGAATGAAATAAGAAGCCAGAAAAAGTGGGTTTCACAATTATCTCTGAAATAGATTTAGCATTCAAGGAAGCTCATAGAAAACTCTTCTCTATGATGGATCAAAGTAGTAGTTAAAGGGCATCTAGGCCCAGCTATGGACTTAGTCTGAATGTTGAGGTAGCTAGGGAATGTTATTTCTTAAAGTATGACTCCCTTCTTTAGTCTCTAGGCCTATCCTTAAAGATGACTCACAGAATCCTTCAAGTCAGATTTGGATAAAATCTCACTAGCTATCTAATTTCAACCATACATCCATGAGAATTCCCTCTATGGTATATCAGACACATGGTCTACTTTCTTTACTTGAAGACCTCAGCTGAAGGGGAAATAATTTATTCTTGAGGCAATCCATTCTGCTTTTGAATCATTCTATTTGCTAGGACATTTTCCCTTACTTACATTAAGCCTTAATCTGTCTCTTTGCAACTGCCACACTTTGTTCTAGGTTCTGTCCCCTAGAGACAAGCATAACAAATCCAAACCCTATTCTAGGTAACAGATCGTCCAGTGTAGGAAGGCAGCTATCACTGGCTTTCCCTTCCTCCCTCACTAATCATCTATTCTCCTGGCTAACTATCTGGTTTCTTTGATCAGTCATTATATGACATCACTTAAAACAAGGCTTCTTATACTTTTTCAAATTGTGACCCCCTTTTTACCTGAGAAATTTTCACATGACCCCTAGGTATATAGGTATATAAATATGTATAAACATCAAACATTTACTAATAATAAATTATATTTTTGTGACCCCCAATTCAGTTATGAGACACCATATGAAGTCACAACCCACAATTTTTAGAAGCTGGGAACTAAAACACTCATCCTCTCTCAGATGTTCTTCAGCTCAACAAAGCCATTACTAAGATATGAGGATCCAAACTCAATAGGATAATACAGATGTGGTCTGCCTAGGGTGAAAGAATTAAATAAGATGAAAGAGGTTGCAAATCTATTTATTTTCTCAATAAATAAACAAAATTCTACCAAATCTAAGACATTCTCTTACCTGATATACAATCCTAAAATATCATAGAATTATAGGAGCTAGCATTAAAAGGAAACCCAGAAATCAACTAATCCAACTCCTTTGCTTCTCAGATGTAAAAACTATAAACAAAATAATAAAGACATTTAAGATTGTAAGATCATCAAGTTAGAACTAAAGACCACATAGAAAGAGGCCATCAGGCCTAAATTTCATACTTAATGACAAGGAAACTGAGATGTAAGGACATTTAATGACTTGTCCAATGTTATGCAAGCAACAGTAGTAGGACTAAGATCTGAATTCAGATTTCTGACTTGAAATTGAGCACTTTTCAATTTACTATGCAGCTGCTAATACATGTTCTTTTCTTTCTCTGAGTTAATATCCAAAATATCAAGCAAGGATCTTTTAACTTAATAGAATGGTTGTCAGTTTGCCTGACTCATTCAAAATCAATGGAAATTCCTTTTCTAAATAGTCAAATTCCTTCTTCATTCATTTCTGATAGAGTAAGATTTGGCACCCTCCAATCTGATTCATGCGTTTGAGTCAGGGTCACCAAAGCCACATGCAATCATTAACCTTTTAATCAACAAGAACAGCTAAATAGTAAGGAATGCAGTTGTTTTATGGGTCAGAATCAGTGAAGAATTTTAATAATTTTTCTATTCACTATGAATATGTCCCTATCACCAACATCTATAAACATTATACAGAACAGAACTCTAAGTTGCTAGTGATTCCTACTTTTCACTAAATAAAAAAAAAAAGTAATTACAGAAGTTATAGATGAGAAGGACAAGGTCACCTGGCAAAACAACAACTCAGTGGCCATTAAAAATAATCTGATTTAGTGTCTTAAGCCTTAACACATATTAGGTCACTAATAAACAACATCAATTTATTTATTTACTGTCTATTTTATAAAATAAATTTTATTTATTAAATTAATTGACATTAATGTTAATAAAGATTTATTAAACACCTACTAGAAGCAGAGATTTAGAGCTGGAAGGGGCTTCAGAAGCCATCTATTCAAATTTCATTTCACAGATGAGGGAATTGAAGTTCAGAGAGATGGTGATTTTTACAATATCACAAAAGTACACGGCAGAGCTGGGATTCAATCCCTGATGCTCTGCCTCCAAAAGCAGAGGTTCTTTCCACCTTACTGTTCTTTGTAATAAAGGTACACATTAGGTCTGGGGTTGGATGGATATTTTACAAAGACCTATAAGACATATTCCCTAGTTTCAAGGCACTTGTGATCTTTTCATTCATCAGTCATTTAATGAAAGCTTACTCTGTACAAAGCATTGCAATGGGAAGGTATATCACACAAAAAAGATAATACAAGGCCATAGTCTAAGCTATCAGGAAGAAGAACATCGTAAACACTTCCCACAGGAGCAAAGTTATACTCATTTGGGACTCCTATGAGGTTATTTCAGGAATGCCCAGTGCCAGGTATATTAAGCTCACTTGGATATGAGGATCAAAGTCGATGTATTATATAGGCTGCATTGTGAAAGTAGAGACCATGTAGTGAGACAGCTCCCTGCCTCCCCTGCTGGCCATACCATCTCTCAGTCTGCATCCAGGCTCTGCATTCCACTCAAAATGCAATGACTTTGGCAGATAATCTCCTGCTGATTACTGATAGTAGGATAATTATTAGCAACCAGCTTGCTTTCTATCCCTGTACATTTCTGCCTAAGAAGAAAGCTTGCTTTAACCCAGATACAAGCATGGCCTTTCCTCCAATCTTTTAACTCCTGCATCCCTTTGGGCTTGCTCCCCAAACTCTCAATTCACCCAACTGTGTCTTATAGCCAATGGCCTCCCTTAGTAAAATGCCACTGAAAAAGATTTTTTTTAATCGTCTTTTGGGATCCAAACCTAAAATTCTGGAAAAGGTAAACAGAGTTAAGGAAAGAGGCACAGTGCATCTATTCTATAGCTATTTGATAATGCTGAAAATACTTATGTATAAATGACTCCTGGTGATTTCCAAAACAGAGTTGTAACTAGGACAGGAAAATAAGATTTCTTTCCCAGGCCTAAAAATTCAGAGGACAACAACTTCATTCCATTGGTGCTGATGGTTCTTCATACTATATATGCCACAGCAGGGCAGAGACAGCTTCACTCCAGGGACATCCCTTCCCATAACAGAACCTTAAAAACTCCATATTGTCCCAGGTATATTTACTTCTCCAGAGCCGCACCCCAGCTTCATCTCCAGACATTGCTGCTATTTGCCCCAGATGTAGAAATCACTATTTATGTATTTCTCCCACAGAAAGAGATTCCAGAAATGTTAAAGTGTTCTTTCCCCAAAGAGAGGTTTCACTAAGTTTGACCTTCTCTTGTTTTATTTTAAAGAAGTCAGGAAATTAAGGCAAGAACATCAGTACTACTCCTGTCCCTGGGCTGGGAGAGATGCATATCTTTGTCCTTTCTTTGTTTTCCTCTACAATATTCCCCCACTTTTTAATTTTTCCCACAGTACAACTCAGGTTGAGCCATTCCACTGTGTCCATATTTCCTTAGATGAATCATGTAGTCATCAGTCAAGCCACAGACATAAGTAAAATTTCATTCAGAGTGCAAATGATGGAAGCAATAAATGTCTTCAGCAGCACTGATGACTACCAAGGTCACACACTAAGGGGCATGCTTCTCTTTCTGCCAACTACTACAAGAAAGCTTTATTGACTTTGAAAATATTTAGTTGTTGCTAATGCTCAGTTTTTGTTGGAGCTACTTGCTTTCCTCTTAAGCTACTTGTTTTACAAGGACTTAGACATCTTTTTCCAGCTCTGCTCCAGCCTCCAGCCTGCCTGCTAAGGGAGGGCTTTACTTTGGAAATATGATTCTGCTTACTCTCCAGTATGAAACATTACTAAAGGCAGTGAATGAAGGGGAAGCATCTCCTCCTTTATCCCCTCATCTTTCCATCCTCCCCCTCCTTTGCCCTCCTCCATGGGGCTGTTGAAATTCTGTGGTCTCTCTCTTAGCCATTCAGCAAGATCTTTCTCCAGGGATCGATTCTGGGTAGCTTGTCTTGGACACATTTTATGCTCTAATATTTCTGATGTTGTACCGTCAGCTCCTTGGGGAAAAGGTATTTGGTGATGTGTAGCCTCAGGGTCATCAAGAGTCTGTACTTGCCTCTCTCAAGTCCTGCAATTCTCTCCCTCTCCTTTTCCCTCTCCTCTCTCCTTCTCCCCCCTGTCTCTTTGTGTCTGTCTTTCTCTCTGTGTCTCTGTGTTTGCCTCTCTCTCCCTCCCTCTCCTGCTTTCTCAATCTCCCCCTCCCTCCCTCTGTCTATCTTTCTGTCTTTCTCTTTCTCTCTCTCTGTCTCTTCCTTTCTCTATCTCTGTCTCTGTCTCTGTCTCTCTCTGTATCTCTGTCTCTCTGTCTCTGTCTCTGTCTCTGTCTCTCTCTCTCTGTCTCTGTCTCTGTCTCTCTCTGTCTCTCTGTCTCTGTCTCTGTCTCTCTGTCTCTGTCTCTGTCTCTGTCTCTCTCTGTATCTCTGTCTCTGTCTCTGTCTGTCTCTGTCTCTGTCTCTCTCTCTCTCTCTGTCTCTCTGTCTCTGTCTCTGTCTCTGTCTCTCTCTGTCTCTCTGTCTCTGTCTCTGTCTCTCTCTGTCTCTCTGTCTCTGTCTCTCTCTCTCTCTCTCTCTCTCTCTCTCTCTCTCTCTCTCTCTCTCTCTCTCTCTGTCTCTCTCTCTTTCTCTCTTACACACACACACACACACACACACACACACACACACACACATCCCACATTATCCTGACCTGGTCATTTCTCCATTTCTTTATTTCCTTCTTAAAGTTGGAATCAACTTTACAAATGCATTGACTCATTTTAAAACAGGACATCTTCTTCCATAAAATTTTTAGGACCAATCTACACTATCCGGGATGGTAGAGACTTAAGCAGGGACAGGAGCTACTCCTATTCAGATTTGTATGTGTGTGTGTGTGTGTGTGTGTGTGTGTGTGTGTGTGTGTATGTGTAAAATACTCAGTATATGATCACGAATAGATGATGTAATAAAGACTACTGCTACAGCAGAATTCTCATAAAATTGAAGGAAGAACAGGCGTTTTGTTATTGGCTATCTCTATGCATCTAAGAAGAGGGCACAAGTTTGGAAATGTCAAGCCAAGTCATAGAATTATTAAGTATTAGGAACTTTAGCAAGCACATAATTTTTTACTTTGTTTATTTGTATGAGTAACCTACCATGGGAATTAAATGTCTTACCTAAGATAGACAGATAAGGCTAGCAGGACTAGAAATACACTGAAGAAAAAATATTTGTGGAATTAAGCAAGTTGGAAAATAGTTTCCTCCCTCATCATAAAACAAAAACAATTAAAAGACCACAGAATCAGAAATCAGGTTGTTGTAGTATTCTAATTGATTCTTTTATAAGCAATCACATTATCTAGTCAACCTCCCAAAATTTACAGAGGAAGAAATTTGAGGCATGGGAAGTTTAAGTGATTCACCTAATGCCATATAGGAAAAGGTGACCTAGCTGGGCTTGAAACAATCTTTAGGACTTTAAGTCAGTCATTCAAACTACTTTATAGTCAGTCCGTTGGAAAATAACATATATGCAATACTTTACCCCAACATAAATAGCTGTGTATTTTGGAGACAGAAATTGGTGATATTAGCAATTTGTATTTTTACAAAAACTAATAGTACAATGTGGCACTTGTGTTGCCATTAATGTAAATACCTTGGCAGTTGTCTTTCCTGCTTTCTTCTAGTCCCAGTTCAGATTAAAATTGAGTTCTGTTTGAGTGTCATGGTCTTTTCACTAGACTATATGATCGTAGTTCCTTTAATCATGTCTTAGAGGTCTAGAGAGGTATAATCTTAGGACTGGCACATTCTAATGGGTCTTATTGCTTCTTATGTCTTTCTGCTGTTGCCATCAGACACCAAGCTTTCATCTCAATGGAACATCAGTCATGTATACCTCATCCCACAATGTTTAATAGAGGCTCTGAACTCAAGGCAGAGAATAGCATACACAACTTCTTCCCTTTTCAATGGGGTGAGAAGGCCCCCTTTGTTCTCTGGGGTCAGTATGAGTCCAGTCTCAGGTCCTCTATGGTCCAGCCATTACTCTGGAATGCAACACTGGGCTCTTTGTGTTTTCAGACAAAGGGAGAGAGCGGTCAGCTATGTCCTACACAGGGTGGTTGTTGTGCAAAATGGTCTTTTAGACATTCAAGGACTATAAAAGATTTTCTGGTTTTGAGTTTCAAGTTTAGGAGAGCTGTTAAATTATTTCATCAACAACTCAAGATGATGCAATGGATAGGGCAAGGGAATAAAAGAATTATTATAATAGTGTTCAGATCATGGTAGGTGAACCCCTGGTGAAATACTAATGGGAAGACATGGATAAGAGTAATACATGATAGGCTTGGATGTTTGAAGTCTGCTTTGTGACAGGAAATATTCAAATTCATGAGATCATAAATTCTTTTGTATATATAATAGGGACGCATAAGACTTCATTTTCTATCTAACTACATTGTCCATGATGCCTAATTAGGGTTCCCTAGACTTCAATTCTAAAAGACAGATCCTAAGGTTTATGGAATAGCCTTATTGCATATTAGATATAAGAACCTAAAGGATACTTTATGGTCATCTGATCTAAATCTTTATCTTATATAGGAATTTCTCCTAAAACATCCCTTAAATGGCTATCCAATCCCTATTTGGACACTTCTAATGATTTGGAGCTCACTATTAGTGTCATAGCCTATTACATTTTCACAAATGCCCAACTGCTAGGAAATACTTCATCATTCTGAGTTGAAATCCCCCTTATTGTAATTTCAAACCAAGTTAATAAAATTTATTAACGATTATGTACCAGACAACATCCTACATGTTGGTGATATAAAGATAAAAGTAAAAAGTCTCTGTCCTCAAGAAGCTTACTTGTTCTCCTCAGCTGAAACCATATTTATATATGTAAGCAAACAAAAATATAAATATACAAAAAAGTCAATAAAATTACTTTAATTAAACAAAACTTGAGGAATGAGAAAAATTAGGGTTAGAGTCATGCCTACTGTCTCCCAGTAACTCTACTAGATCCTGGGGATATAATGACAAAAAGAATCAACAAACATTTCTAAAATGCCTACTATGTGCCAGAAACTATTCTAAGCAATAATTAGTCTATTTCTGCATCAGATTTTTGTCCTATTGTGACCTGGAAAACTTCTTTGCCCTTTGCATACAGTGAAGGACTTTTCCCTTTTCTCTAGAGAACACAGTGTGTCCGACACACATGCTGGCCAGGAAGACACTGAGACCACAAGGGAAGCATTGCCCAGGAATGATCTATTCTGTACTCAGCATGTTCCTGGAAACCTGTTGTTCCCCAGGGAACTAGTGAAAACCTGACACTGTCAAAAAGTGGGGGAAGCTGTCTGCTTAATTTTTTATTAGCGGTATTAATATTTCTTTGCATCACTCATTTATCATTAGGTCATATGAAAGGCTTATGTTTATTCACAGAGAATGAAAACTCATAGCAGCAAGTTTGTGAATTACCTTAATCAAGGATACTGTAGATAAGAAGCACCAGTTTGTGAATGATTAGTCCTTTATACTTAGAATTGTTATTAAATAAAATAATTTGTTATAATTTTTAAAAACCAGACCATGGTTCTAATCTTATAGAAAATTTTCAAGGAGGAAACTCATTACCACTGCAGTCAGAACCTGCCTTCTAAGTAACAAACGGATAGAAATACATATATACATACACACACTCACATATACACATAATTTGTACATATACAGAGAAGAGAGAGACAGAAACAGAGGCAGAGACAGAGAGAAAGAGAGAGACAGAGACAGAGACAGAGAGAAGAGAAAGATTATATTATGGGTAGGAAGGTTGTTAGATAGATAGATAGATAGATAGATAGATAGATAGATAAGATAGATAAAGTCAACAAGCATTTATCAAGGACCAGCTATATGCCAGGCACTGTACTAACTGCTGGGGATAAAAAGAAAGGCAAAAGCCTACTCTAGAAGGAGGACCTTACTACATAATAGGGAATATGACATGCAGATAATTTTATACACACAAACCATATACAGAATAAATCCGATATAATTAACAGATAAAAACCATTGTTATTTAGGAGGATCAAAAAATGTCTTTAGTAGAAGACAGAATTTTAGGTGGGACTTGGAAAAAAATGGGGGATTCAAGAGATGGAGTTGAAGAGAGAAATAATTCCAGGCATAGGGGACAGTGAATGAAAATGCAGTCTATAATGGAGTATTGTGTGTGAGGAATAGCTAAAAAAGTTTTTTTGAAAAATTACTAAATGAATATTATGTTCCAGGTACTGTGCTAAGCCCTAGAGAATATATCCCTATACAAGAAAATTTCTACCTCAAGAAGCTGACATTCTAATGGTGAAATGCAAAATATTGAGGAAAGCTGGAATGGGAATGAAGGAGAGGATGAGTTAAACTGAGAGTAAAGTAAGTACAGCTTGGGAACCTTCATGAAATGGCGGACGCAGCCAAGTATTCACCAATCAGAATAATAGGATCCAAGATGGTGACATCTTTGGGTTGGGGGATATAGAGGAAAAAGAGCTGGCCAGCAAGTAGGCAAATTGAGATAGTGAACTGAGATCTTAGAGAAGTACGTAGGGCACTGCGATATTACATAACTTACTCAAGGTCACATAGCCAATATCTATCACATATGAGATCAGAACCTAGATCTCATTGACTCAATTTTATACCCACAACAGTATGTCACTTTTTATTATAAATACAATTATCAATGTACACATCATAACATTGACAAATGTTAATATTAGAATACAAAAGATTTTACAAGAAACCACGAGACTATTATTGTGTTTTATTTAAAATGTGTGTTTTTACTACTGTTACACATTTCCACCAAAATCTTACTCTTATGCCTCTTGATTTAGAAGTAGACAGATGGTTGGGAAGTACATCACTTAATAATCTGTCTTGCCCCAGTCAAACCAATGACTTGGTATTCACTACATTATCATCCATAAGTTTGGGGGGGCTCAAACCCATGGTGACATGGAGGGAGTCAGGATTGTGCTAGCTACAATGGGCTTAGAAAAGACAATTGTTCAATTTTAAATTGGAGCTTTTATACTTTTATATCTCAGAAAGCAGAATGTACAAATCAGTAGTTAATAAGTTTTGTTGATTGCGTAGACTTAATAAAGTGAAGGAGAAAATCTTAATAATGCAGGTTAAATTAAAAAGTGTATTATGATACATTCCCTGCCTTTCTCCCCTTCTCCATCCCAAACTGGTCATTAAATATTTACCAGCATATCTCTGCACCTGGAGTTCTCAAAGGCCATGCCAGAGAAATGTAAGTGCTGGTGGTAGGGTCTATCAGGCATTTAGAACCATGTTTTAAGTACCAGCCCAGCAGTAGCCTAGCTATAGAGATAAATCCCAGCCCCAGAAGGTTAGTCACCAGGTGATATCATGTTCATTCAGCAATAGACAAAGGGCTGGAATGTGTATCAGTGGTTCAGAAGGATCCTTTCCCCACAGCTGTCCTGCCTCAAGCAAACCAAGGATCCTTGGAGTAAGTGTGCAGACTGAATTATTAGCCAGAGTTTCTATGCCATTAAACTTCAACTGTATTATAGAGCTAGAGTTAAAATGAGCCTCAGAGGTCGTCTAGTTGAACCCCTTCATTTTACAGCTGAAGAAACTTAGGCTCTGTGGGGAAAAGTGACTTGTCCAAATCATGCAGCTAGTAAGTAATAGGAGCTATGTTAGAACTCAAGTTCTCAAATTCTTTCCTCTTTTCACTGTACCATACTGAGAATTTAGCTCTCCCTTGTGTATTTTTTTTTTGTCTCTTAGGATAATCATATTGCCATGGGGCTCCCATGGACTTTCTCCCCCCAAAAAAAATATTTCTAAAAGACTCCATAGAAGGTTAAGTATGATGCAAAGGAAAAGCCTCTGGCTCTGAAATAAGATAAGGACTCAAATTGTGACTTTGCCAGGTAGCACTTTAAATGACCTTAGATAAGTCACTTCTACTCTTGGAGTTATTTTTTCATCTAAAAATTGGGAAAATGTGACTAGGTTAATGTTGAGGTCACTTTGAGCTCTCAAATTATGATCTCATGATCCTTTGATATGGTAATATGGTAACATACGCAAACATGCAAATACATACATATACAAATATATACATATACAGAACTGTCTCATCACTTCATAGAATCTTTTTCATTTCATTGTGGTTATTATTCACACTCTACATTCCAACTAAAGTAGAATACTTTCCTTTCCCCATTGTTGTTTATGTCTCTTGAACCTCTATGTCCATATCTAGAACTGACTACATCCACGCTGTTCCCATTGAAATTTTTATCTTCTTTCTGAACCCAACCACTTCCTTCAAGCAGTCTTCCCTGATCTCTTCTCCCCATTAGAAGTGATACTACCCCCCTAAAACGCATTACTTCATTCTATTTTACTTCTATATTAGGGAAAAGAAGGAAATAAGCATTTATATAGTATTTATTATATGCTAGGCACTGTGCCAAACACTTTTTACAAGGATTATCCTATTTAATCCTATCAATTCAACTTGTGAGTTTAAGTGCTATTATATCCCCATTTTATAGATGAGGAAACTGAGGCAAACAAAAGTTAAGCACTTTGTCCAGTCACATAGCTAGTAAATATCTGAGGCCAGATTTAAAACCAGTTTTCCTGGGTTTAGGCTCTGTGTTTTATCCACTGTATAACCAGTTGCCATTTATTCATTCAAATGATCAAGAACAATTTTTTTTAAGTCTAACTTTGTGATAAGACATAGTTCTAGTTTCTGGGGTTTCAAAAACAAAAATGAAGTCATTCCCTACCCTCAAAAATGTATTTTTAACTTTGCATACTAATTTGTATATTTAGCTGCCTCCATTCATTTGCTGACGCAAGACTATAAACTAGACTGTAACTAATTGGTGACAGGGATCATGCAATTTTTTTTCTGCCTCAGTGTTCTCAATCCCCAGCACAAAGTCTTGCTCATGGTGTGAGCTCATGCTTTACCAAAAAAGAAAACAGTTCCAAGCAACAGGATAGTCCTTCTTTACCATCACTGCTGCCATTGACTGACCCTGGCAATGTGAAATAGTCAATTCCAAAGGAGCCTGATCCCTTGGGACCAGTGCTTTGAGACAACTGCATGTGGAGACTGGACTTTATAAGCATAGTCTAATTATCCTGACATCTTTGCAGATGCAATCTTGATCAAAAAAAAAAAAAAAAAAAAAGATGCATCATTCTTAACACCTCCCTCACCTCCACTTCCATTTGATGACAACTGCCTCATAGAACATTTGGGATTAACTCTAAAATGGCGACAAAGGACTCTTCAATCATTAATTATGAGAATGATGCTTTCCCACAATAAAGGAAATTAAAAAAAAAATCAGCAACACAGTAAACAACTCTAAAGCTGTTACTATAAAATGAAAACAGTTTTTCTTTCCCTTCATCTTTTTGAATTCCTTTTGCTCCTCCTTCCATCTTTTCCCCAGTCTTGGCTAAAGGGTACTTGAGGAAGGCACAGGTTAAGGAAGACTATTTTATTAAGGACTTTCACTCTCCAGAATCCAGTGATTTTCCTTTTGCCCAAGGAAACACAAGTGCTAGACAATAGAGTCACTTTGTCCTCTTTCTGTTTTTTCAAACCTTGTGGCCCAAATCTTTCATTTGTCCTGAGGGGAATGAGGCACGTTCAGTCAGTGCCTCAGAGAGAAGAAAACATGTGGATCCTTTAAATTTCTGCATTTGACAATATGCCTAAATTAAATTAACAAAGGGTCAGGTAATTCCTATGACCTGTAAATACTCATTTTTGACCTTGGCGATTAATATGGATTTTCTTTGCTATATTTTCTCCAAGTAGAACAAGAGTTTTTAACCTCTTTTATGTCATGTGCTCCTTTGGCAGACCTGAGAATAATATTTTTAAAAAAAAATCATAATTCAATTATAGATTAGTATAAATCAAGATTTCCTCCCCAAGTTCACAGAATCACCTGAAATCTATCCCTGGGTCCCAAGAGTCTGTGGTTCCAGGTTAAGAAGTCCTGATCTTTAAAAAAAATCTGCCCCCATTCATTTGATTTATTTATTCATTCCTTCATCCAGCAATTCATTCAAATACATCCTTCATCCTTCATCCAGTAATTAATTCAAAGAGAAGCTACTCTGAATAAAATGCTGTTTTTTTATATATTAATATTTTTAAGTTCTGTAATTTGTATTTGTGTAAGCGCTCCCTCTAATGCAGGTTGCAATCAATAAATACCGGAATAGATGATTTAATTGGTGATAGTGGTTAAAAACAATTTGAGAACCTGGTGACCAATAGTCAGATAATGAGTCTTTGAAAATTTTTTTACAAGTCTTCAGGTGACAGACAATTGATTCCATTGCAAAACTAGTTTAGAAAGACTTGCCAAGAGCTTTTCTACAAGGTTATAGGTTTCAGGAACATAGTACCACTCTCATTCCAAAATGAAGTATTTGAGTAAGATATTAATGAGCATTCCCTTCTCCTTAGCAGAGAGATATTGTGAATGTCACCATAAGATCGTGCAAAGTTTGATTCTCTTGGAAGACAGGGAATGTGAGAGGCTAAGGATGATCATCTGAGCCCTTCAGTGACAAGGATGTATATATTTCACCTAGAAGAGGCAAAGAAACAAGTAGTCACAAAGAATATAGGCTTTTATAGTAGGGAGAGACCTTTAAGTTCATTTAAATCAAAACTCCTTAATCTCTTTTTGTGTCATAGACCCCTTGGGGAAGTCTGGTGAAACCTATGGATCTCTTCTGGGATTCTTGCTTTAAAATATGTAAAATAAAGCACAGTATTACAAAAGAAAGAAATTACATTGAAATTCAATTATCAAACTCTTACAGAACAAAGGAATACAATTTCACAAGCCCCAGGTTAAGAACTCCTGCCCAACCTCACTTACTTGTGAAATAAATAAGACCTGCTGAATTTTTAAGTACTACTCCAAGTTCCAGTGGCAAAGCTTAGATAAGACCACAGATTTCTCTCAGCTCAATGTCTATTCATTACACAATAATTAGTAGCAATACTTAAAAGTGACACAACTTTTGTATTAGAAGAGAACTACATACTGTGTTGTTACAAATAAAGAAATTATAACCTAGAGAGGGAAAATAATTTGCCTAAAGCCACTCATCTAATTAATGATAGAGACAGAACTAGAATACTGATCACTAGACCCATGGGATCAAAGCTCTAAGATAAGTTCTAGAGAAGAAAACTTTTTTTTTTTTTTTAAATCCTGTGACTGACAGCAGTAAGTATTGGTAGTTTTTTGGTTAGGGATGCTCTAAACATTATTATCATAATTTAAGTGTATCCCAGTCTAATACAATCTAATATTCATCAACTTAACAATTATTTGCTAAATGCCTATTATATGTACTGCATGGGATATCATCATTTTAGTAGTCTCTATGAACACAAAGATAGAAAAATTAAAGAGTCCCTGTTTTTCAGGAAACTTACTGTCTAATGAATAAAGCATGTCTCTGAAGGGAAGTGAAGTAAAAGAAATTAGATAGTCCTGTTTGGCTCAAGAGTGTCCAATTAGGAACAATGGGTAGAACTTGCAAAGAGATACCTTTAGATGTAATATTAGGAAAAAAGTTTCCTAACAGAACTGCCTCAAAAGGTAGAAGGTGCCTCTCTTGGAGGTCTTCAAATAGAAGGTGGAGAACTTCTTTTGGGGCATGTTATAAGCTATCTCTTCTTCTATCTCTTCTCCAAACCAACTTCCATATAGCTACCAAAATGATTTTGCTAATCAGGTCTGACTGGCTTAAGCAGTCACTGATTTACTCAATAAACTCTATTGCTTACCTATTATCTCTAGAATTAAATGCAAACTTCTCTGTTTGCCATTTAAATCCCTATACAACTTGATTCAACCTTACAGCCTCCAAGAGCTTGGTCTCCATTCCTCCTTTTATTGCTTTGTGCTGATTATCCTCTAGGATTAGGATATATTTGATCCTTACTTCTGCTTCATGGAATCCCTAAACTTCATTCAAAGCTCAGGTCATACACTACCTTATTTACATGAAGTCTTTTCCTGATCCTCCAAGTGTTTATGTCTTTCCTTCTTCCAAAATTACAGAGTATCGACCAATTAATATCAGCAACTTCTTTTCAGTTTATAGTCTTAGAGAGTTATCTGATAACTGAAAAGTTAAATGATTTCTCTATGGTCCCACAGTTGGTATATAGATCAATCAACAAGCATCAGTTCATGTAAATCTTCCTAGGCCTTTCTAAAATCAGCTTGTTCATCATTTTTTATAGAACAAAACTATTCCATTACCTTCATGTACCACAACTTACTTGTTCAGCCATTCCCCAATTGTGGGCATCCATTCATTGTCCAATTCTTTGCTACCACAAAAATCACTGCTATAAACATTTTTGCACAAGTGACTCCTTTTTCCTCCTTTGTGATTTAATGGGAGATAATCTTAAAAGGAAGGTACTAAGGAGGTGGGAAAACATGGTACCTGTGATTGATCTCAGAGAAAAGGATTTCAAAAGGGAAGGTATTAACTGAACAAATCAGTGATATGAGAAAGAAAATCAAACATTTGGGAAACTGAAGGCTAAAGTTACTAGTTTAACTTTTTGGTTATTTATTTTTTATTTTCATCAGAAACCAAAGGTTCTGGAATACCTTCAAGAAAGCTGGGTACTATTTGGTGGTAGTGTTCAGTAATTTTCCAGTCATATCTGACTCTTTTCAACACCATTTGGGATTTTCTTGGCAAAGATTCTGGGGGATTTGCATTTTCTTTTCCTGTTCATTTTACAGATAAGGAAACTGAAGCAAGCAGGGTTAGGTCACTTGCTCAGGTTCATATCGCTAGTATCTGAAACTAAATTTGAACTCAGAGAGATGAGTCTTCTTGATTCCAGCCTTGGCAATGTATCCACTGCACCACCTAGTTGCTCTGATAACTTGCAGGCAAATCTCTCTTCTGTATTTCCAGTGACAATCTTTATTTGTGTCCCTGGTCTTTAGATGAACTAGAAATCATTGCTCTCTAGAATGGAAATTGGGTAGTAGAATGAAGAGATATCTGTCCTTGGCTTAGGAAAATCTGTATTCCAAATTTGCCTCTGATATTTACTTGCTATAGGACCATTGGCAAGTCACTTCGGTCATATAGTGGGGAAAGTAATGTATTTATATTCAAAAGACCAATGCTTAAATCCCAGCTATTTCCATGATATTTAAAAGCAGAAGGTCTAGGTTCAGATACCAAGTCTCTTACTTTAATATCTATGGGACATTGGACAAGGACTTAAACTCTATTGGCTTGTTTCCTCATTTGTAAAATTAAAAGATTGGACTAGAGAATCTTGATGGTTCCTTTCATTTCAATTGGCCTAAATTTATGATCTTTTTGATCACCTAAGCATATTAACAATGGTTTTGAATTCAGGGTACTATCCTTGTTCCAAATAGAAAAAGTCTAAATATAAAAAGTATATCAATATCTCTCTATTAATATAAAATAATCAACAGATATATTAATAACCAGAAGCTAAATGTTAAACATGCAAACATTAGAAGGAAAGAGAAAGGAGATAAATCCAAAAGCATTTATTAAGCATTCCCTAAGTTCCAGAAATACAAGTACAAGCAAAAAGAAAGGTAGTCCCTACCCTCACAGAGCTTACATTCTCATGGGGAGGATAATAAATAAAAGTGTGTTGAGAGTTTAGCGGGGTCAGCTGAGGTATGATGGGGAAAGTCTCGAGAGACAGGTGTGATACCTACAGACTATTGCTGGCCTGGACTCTTCCCTTAAAATGGATAATTTTGTCTATGCCCTATGATATCCTATATGATATCCTTTAAAGAATACTGAGAGCCACTCCCTCTCTTCAGTATCTTACCCACAGACTGCCATGGAAGCTGAAATTCCACATTATTTATTTTTTGGAGGGAAGCACTTAAGGATGTAGTTAAAATGGAAATATTTTCTTGTGGGTAAGAGGCAGTGAGAAGTAATCTTTTAAGTCATTATCAACTACAAATGCTTTTGTTCTAATAGCAGATTAATTTTAGTTTCTGAGTAAGCTCCTGAGGAATTGAGGGAGGAAAGTTAAATTTTCATAGGGAGAGACTGGCACAAGAAAGGATCAGCATCCTGATGGAGCCTTCTAAAAAGAATATCACAAGAGTTAGGGGTACATCGTGGAGCCAAGGAGCAGCCAATGACTACTTGCAAATCACTTCTGCATAAGTGGGACAGACTTGAAAATAAAACTCTTCATACTTTCCACGTGCATTCAAAACATCTCTCCATTAATAGATAGCTACCCCCAAAGAATTTAGTCCAGGCCAGATGCATTTTTTGTTTGGCTAAATGATTTCTCCTTTCTCCATACTTTTTATTCATGTTCCCATCCCCATGCTGCTAGGGATGGATCCCACTGAAGTTTAGCCTTGGATGGGACCTCTTCAATGCTCTTTTCTCAGAATTTCTTCCTAATATACCCCTTCCCACCACTGCAGACTGATTGCCTGGCTCAGAACTCTTTCTATCCCACACACCTACGAGGTAGCAGCTGGTTCAAGGTTGTGGATCCAATCCCCATATGGGCCAGGTAGCTTCACACAGAGAAAAATCTGTCTTCTTTGGCTGAATGCTGAATCCTTAGCCCCAGCCTGCCATCTTCCAAATGCCACTGGTCTCAAGGGGGCAGTCCAAACAGGGGAGGTAGATGGCTTAACGCACCCCTTCATCACTACAGAAGAAAGAGCCTCAAGCGTCTCCTGATGGTGGGATAATTGTGTCATTTCTGAGAGTAAGGGTTGATCCTCATTCTTTATTTTGTATCTCCAGTACCAAGTATCGTACCTGACACATAATACTTTATAAATGCTTGTTAATTGATTGATTGATTGATTGATTTATCTTTACTCCTGAAGAATGCTGCATGGTGATTAACAGCAGGGGATACAAATTTATAGAATTAGACATTGCAAGCCAATGAAGCAATTCATGCTCATTTCAAATATTTCTCAGGTACAAAACTCCACCCTCTGCATGCACATATACAAACTCCCTATAATATTTTGTTTGCAGATATGGCTATTTACATAGTTAATTTTGGTTCTGTTTGCAAACACAAATTAGTTTGGTGCAATTACTGTGTGCAGGGACAGGGAGTTATCTGCTTCAGTAGTTTAACAGCATTGAAAGAGACTGGATAGCAGCATATGGCTGCCTATATATAATCACAATATTACCTGCACATATTAGTTACATAACAGTTTCATTATAATTAGAGCATTTTTAAGAGTTTCAAAGGAAGAAAAAAATTTAATGAAATCAGGCAAAGTACTTTGAGCCACAGGGTGGGGAAAAACATACTAATGATTTCCCGCATTCCATCAAATGAAATATGATGTGCACACCAGCACATTTCTGACTCCTATGTAGGGAAAGGACTTTCTAATAACAGAGAATATATTTTCCAATGACCTTGTATTTCTCCTTCCAACCTGATATAAACTCCAAGTAGACTACCCTTATGGTCTAGGAATATTTTGAAGAAATAAGATTTTTTGAGAGCTGTAGACAAATCCCAGCAAATAGGACAATGTCAGCAGTTGGTCCTGTAGTGGTCCTTGTTAGCTATTCACATATATCCTGATCCTAGTATATGATGTGGGTTCCTTCCAAGGCAATTCCAGAAACTGTGACCGCTTTGTTGAAAATCATCCAGAAAATCTTAGATTTCATTTAGATTTCTCAATTCAATTTGATAAATATTTATCGAATAGCTGTGATGTACAAGACACTGTGTCAGGCACTACAGGGGATAGAGTCACCATCTCTATTATCAGGGGAATTATAAGCTTAAGGAATAGAAGATACAAAGGATTTAAGCTAAAGCTTAAAACTACACTAAGACTTTTGGTACACCTAGCATAAGGAGAGTACCAAAATATTAAAATATAGGGCAGAATGTGATAAATCCATAAAAGAAGCATAAACAAACTATTATGGAAGTTCAGAGGAGGGAAAGGTCATCTTCATGAAGGGGTAACAGTTCATGAAGAAAATACTGTTGGAAATGGACTTTAACAGAATGGTAAAATTAGATGGTAAAAAGGGTTTTCTTTGCATGTCTAAAGTTTCTGAGGAAGGAAAATATAAGGCACATTTAAAGACCAGTGAATAGGATAAAGATTTCGAATTAGGGTTCAAGGAGACTATAAAAATTCCCTATTCTACCTCATTCAACAGATAAGGAAATTAAGGCCCAGAGAAGTAACTTACCACAAGAAAAAGTTAGGAAGTCTAAATTGAAAGCTATATCCTCTACTTCTCATGTTTAGTTACTCTTTCCACTGAGTCTGTATGAGTAATTTCTCAAGAATGAAAGGTTCATACAGGCAGTTAGGTGGTACCGAGGATAGAATGCTGGACAAGGATTCAGGATGACCTGAAGGTATAGTCATAGATATTTACTAGCAATGTAATTTTGGGTTACTCACTTAACATCAGTCTGGTTCAGTTTTCTGATCTGTAAAATGGGTATTGTAATAATAGCACCTAATTTCCAGGGTTTTTGAAAGGATCAAATAGGATAATACTTGTAAAGTTCTTTCCAAACATAAAATGCTATATAGATCCAAGCTATGATGATTATGATCAGAGATCAAGGGTGGTGCAGTAGATAGAGTGCTAGACTTGGAATCAGGAAACTCATCTTCCTGAGTTAAAATCCAACCTTAGACTTACTAGCTATGTGAACCTGGGGAACTTACTTAACCATATTTGCCTCAGTTTCTTCATCTGTAAAATAAGCTGGAGAGAAAAATTGCAACCCATTCCAATGGTCTTTACCAAGAAAACTCCAAAAAGGTTCACAAAAAAATTGGACATGATTGAAATGACCCAAAAACAAATTAGAGACGAGACTTTAAAATATAGTGAGTGGATTTATATTACAAAGAACTTGAAAGTTGGATTAAGAAGTTTGGACGTAATTTGTAATACTCTAGGGCTTGTTTCACTCTGATATGTTAAATCCTAATTTCTACCTTTTCTTATCTAAGCTCTGAATTTTCTGTATTATTTATATCACATATGACAACAAACTGTTCCCCTCCCCACCTTCCATCTCCCTCTCTCTCCTTTATCACAAGACAGAATTTTGCTACTGAAACAAATAAATTCTGTCTTACCTGGAACTTCAAAGTACAAAGGTCAGGGACCAAATCTTAGAGCTGACATTTCTGCCTCATAGCTGACTGGATCAGAATGTCCCTTACTGTAACCCTATTCCTCTCATGCTACAAAATACAGTATTATCTCTATTGACTCCTGTGGAGAAAATATGGACCCAGAGGCCTTGTGAAGGATAGAAGCCACAGGATATTATTATTATCACTAAGCCAATTGGGGAGAACAAAGAGTAGCTCAGAATAATCAACATTTTATCCCAAGTTGTTTCTGTCTTCCCTCCCTAGTACCACACTGAATATTTCCATCAAAAGAGAGTAAAGACCTTAGTTCCACAAGAAGGGAGAACGACACAGTAGAACAGGATAGGAGATTATTGATGTCCATCAGGAACAAATGACCATGTAATAACTCTGTAATTACATGGTAACTAGAACTGATTGAGCTTGTAAATTATATTCTTGTCATCCTGAGGTAATGACCCAGCTGTATCTCCTATCTAAAGCAAGCAGTAGCACAGAGCACATGGACGTTGAGAGATAAGGAAATTTTTAGCTGTTAAAGCAGCTTTGCTGCTGAAGATAGGTGACGGAAGGACAGAGGGGAAATAGGGAATTTAATGATTTTTTTTCTAGTTGAGGCAGCACTGACCTGCCAGCCATGCCCAGACATCCATTACCCCAGCCAGCGCTTATCCATGGAAGCAATGAGCATTGGGGAACACCTGATGCAGGGAATAGAGATGAGGTTTGAGAGCCCCATGTTCCCTCCAGACTAGGGAAGTAAGTCTCCCTGCTCTGTTTACATTGAGGTCAAGTCTGGTGTGCCAGGGTGGCAAAGTAAGAAAGCCTGGGAGCATGACTGATTCAATAACTATGTGGGTGTCATGAAAAGCATCCCTGAAAGACTTCAGGACACCAATCAAGGTGGTACAAGGCTTGACTTCCAAGGACCTATGGACTTTTTACTATACCTAACTGTTTTTTCTTTGGGGCAGCTTATATTTTTCTAGGTAACTACAGCATAGGAAATGGCTAAGCAGGATTCTAGAGAGTTAACAGTGATACGACTGTGGTAGCTCGGTGATCTTTGTAATTGACTCTCTGGATTTATTTGTATAAGCCCCAAAACCTCTGAGGAAGGTAGTCAGGGAACTATATATAATGTATCTATGTTCCCCTAACTATATACAGGTATCCCAAAGGCCTTAATTTTAAGCTTTAATAGCTTCAAAGCTATTTGTTTATTTCATTTTCTTTTAATATTAAATAATAAAATAATTATTTATTATTAAAATTTTAAAATCTCTAACAGCCTAAAACTCCACTAAGACTTTTGGGATACTCTTTATGTATGAGGGAGTGGCTGGTACTTATGTTATTCTTTAATAGAGCTTCTTAACTATTTTTGTTCCATTTGCCCCTTGAGCAGTATGCTGAAGCTTATAGATTCTTTCTCAGAATAATATAATTAAATGCATAATATAATACAGTATATAACATTATAAAGGAAACCATCATAATAAAACACAGTATATATATACATGTATATATTTTACATATATACATATTATACATTTACATATAATGTACATATATGTGTCCATATATTTTAAAAGTTCTTGACTCCAAAACCACAGAATCCTTTTCTATAGCCAAAATATGACACATAATCTAGGCAAGTCCCTTATTTTTTTTTCTGGGCTTCAGTTTACCCATCTATAGCAGTATTACAAATAATACATCTCATAAAGTTGTTGAATTACATGAGATTATATATATATATATATATATATATATATATATATATATATATATATATATATATATATATATATATATATATATATATATATATATAAAACTCTTTAAACCTTAAGGAGATATATAAATGTTATTTATTTATTATTACAAGAGGAAATATGAATAATGTTAAAGTACAGGCTAAATTTGTCTATGTGAAATAATTCACAAACAAAGATCTGTTTTGTGTGGAGCAAAACCAAACATATTCACTTTTTTGTTAACTTACATGAAGTAGCAGATTACAGAGAGGGAAGACTGACCCTTAATAAACACACATTTTATAAAGTGTTTACTATGTGCCAGGAACTGTGCTCAGCAATGGAAATTAAAAACATGTTAAACTGCCCTTAAGAAATTTATCTTTTCTGTAGAAATCCAGACATGGTCAAAGTCTTGATCTCAGAGAGAAGCTTGGGTAGGATTACAACCCAAAAAAGAGATTTGTGAAAGAAACCTCCCACATAGAAACCAGTCTATTTTGATCTGCGCTTCAAATTACATTTTGGAGAAAAACTATTCAGTGACAGGCATCATGTGTGATACTCCGGCTAAGAAAGGCTAATAAAAATGACCCAAGATTAAGGATCAAGGGGTTTGTCACATTGATGAAAGTAGAGATGCACACGTAGAAATAGTTGTGGAAAATCTGTCCATCAAATTGACCTCGCAAACAAATGCAATCAGACAGAACATTGACATTTGTCTTGGTAACTGAATGCTGACATTTGTCTTAACCTCGAACTATAGTTGGTACATAATGAGCATGCTGATACTCATTAGATTTAGAACCCTTTGGCACATCATATAACCTTGTTGAACTCCTATTTCCTCAACTGTGTCATAAAGGATTGGGCTAGATGAACCCTGAATTTCCTTCCATTTCTACTACTACAATCCTGTAATGCAGAAGCTTGCTGAATTATATGAAATGGAAGATTTCTATTCAGCCACATGAAAAGATCATACTGGGAAGGGCATCTGAAAAGAACTTGATGTCTACAGATTCATTCAACACACATTTATGGAGCACCTCCTATTGGCAATACATATTTCTTATATATTCAAGAAGCTTGCAACCACTTCTCACATGGACTTAGGCAATCCACTACTAATTAGACTATTTGGTTCAAGTCTCTCCTCCCCCCATCATTACCCCATCCCTCATCCTATTTCCCTAACAATCTATCCTCCACACAGTATCACAACTGGTATTCTAAAAGCACAGATCTAACTATATCATCCTCTGCTGAAAAAGTCCCATTTGTTGAAGGATACAGCACCAACCCCTTTGCTTGGCATTCAGAGCCTTTCAAAATCAGGTTTCCGCCATTCTTTCAAAGATTATTACATGGCTACTCCCCTTTACTAATACATATTTCAGCCAAAGTGTCATCTGACTGTTCAGTGCACACTGGATCACAGAGCATGTGGAAGAGAGAAATGTAAAGTGTAAGAAAACTGGGAAAGTGGGGCCAGCTTATGAAGGGCTTTGAATGCCAAATAGATGGTTTTATATTTGATCCTGATGATGACAGAAAGCCACTGGAATTTACTGGGTAGAGACATGATGTGGTCAGATCTGCACTTTAGAAAGATAAATTTGACAGCTGAGTAGAGGATGAACTGGAGCTCTGAGGCTCTAAGGCAGAGAGACCAAGCAGGCTCTTTCAAGACCAGGGAGGAGGTAATAAGGATCTGAATTAGGGTGCTGGCAGTATCAGAAAAGAGGAAGGGGTGTAGAAGAGAGATAATAGAAAGGGGAAATAGGCAGGTTTGGCAATAGACTGTGCTTGGAGAGGGAGAGATTTTGAGGAGTTGACAACACCTAAGTAGAAAGTCTGGGAGACTAGGAGGATAATAGCATCTCTGACAGTAATAAGAAAATTAGGAAGAGGGGAAATTTTTGACAGAAACATAATGAGTTCAGTTTTGGACATGTTGAGTTTAATATGTCTATGGGACATCCATTTTCAGATGTCCAATTGATATGTAAAGCTGGATGTCAAAAGAGAAGTTAGGGCTAGATTACACAGATTTTGTAATCATTAGTGTAGAGATGATAATTAAATGAGCTTAAGAGATCACAAAGAACAGGAGTGGAAGAGAAGTGGTCCCAGATTGAGCCTTAGGACATCACTAGTGATTGCCTTTGACCTAAATGAAGGTCTAGCAGAGGAGACTGAGAGGAGCAGCTAGCTATGGAGTAGGAGAACCAGGAGAGAATGATGTTATGAAAACCTGGAGAGAAGGGAGTATCAACGAAAAGAGGGTGGTCAACAGTGTCAAAAAATGCAAAGAAGTCAAGAAGGATGAGGACTGAGGGGAAAAATCCATTAGATTTGGCAATTAGGAAATCATTGCTAACTTTGGAGAGGGCATTTTTGGTTGAATGGTGAGATTAAAAAAATCAAATTATAGGGAGTTACAAAGAGAGTAAGTTACCAAAAAACTTACACAGACCAAATCAGATAACATATATGAAGTCCTTTGCAAAATTTAAAGCACTTTAAAAATGTTAGCTGCTAATCTCATCATCACTCTATCACTGCTACCTCTATCACTATTACTACTACTACTACTACTGCTACTAATACTACTACTACTACTGCTGTTGCTACTATTGTTACTACTACCTACTACTTTCTACTACTATTACTATTACTATTGCTACTACTGCTGCTGCTATTACAACAATACTACAACTTTCTATTATTACAACAACTACTACTACCACTACTACTCAGCTGTACTGGAAACTCTTTAAGATTCTAAGTTGTAATATAGATGCTGATTTGCATTGAAAAAGGAAGTTTCTGTTTAGAATTATGATTTCATCAGTTTAAGGAACTTCTAATGTGAAGATTCTCTCATCCAATGAAGATTAAGTGGGTAAGTGCAAAATGTATGATGCAGATAATTAGTTTATAATAGTTCAGAAGAGAGAGTTTATTTTTAAGCTATGGGCTCATGTGCTCAGAAACATAAGGTCTCTACAAATTAAATTCATCCATAAGAATAATTAACCTTGAAATTCACTCAAGGATGATTCTAAAAGAGTAAATTTCCTCATTTATAATTAGGAATTCTTGTTTCTGGGGCAAATTCAGTTCAATGGGGTATATGAATGGGTGTGGCTTGTTAGAACAGAAGACAATCTGGATACTGGTGAGGGTCCTGCCAGGATTGGCTATGGCCTAGACAATCTGACTTAAGAGTCGTACAGGGATTGGGAGCAAAGTGAACTCCAAAGAGTTGTACCACAGCAATAATTTATGCCGGTGGTGACCTCAGAGTAATCATACTTCATTATAGCATGGGCTAGAGCAGGGTATTTTAAACTTTTTCTACTAAGGACCCCTTTTGTGGCAGAAATTTTTATAGGACCCTATCTTGAATCTGAGCCAAAGTGTTTCTGACAAGCATTCATGCATGTTCAGTGCAAAGCACACTTGTTGTATGTTCAGAAGCAAGGTTATAAAATCAATGTGATGCAACATGGGCAAATGCTTCCAGAAACATCTCAAATGCATTGCATGTTTGGTTTTGAATTAATTTTTGGTCACTGTGCTCAGAAATCTTTTACTGTTACCAAAATTTTCTCATCTCCCACATTCAGTTACATGACTCCATGACCCACAGTCTAAGAAGCTTTGGACCAGAGAAATTGACCTAGAGAATTTTTGTTAGAAATTTTACTTCAAGTCAAGATACAAGAATGGTGATTATCATCAGATGGAAGATAATGCTTTTAAATTTCATTACTCTAGAGTAAGGAGCTTTTGACCTGAGGGCATGTGAATTAAAAAAAACATATTTTGATACCTATATGTCAGCATAATTGATTTCCTTGGTAATCCTACATATTTTATTTTTGCATTTAAAAACATTTTTCTGAGAATAGGCAAATAGCATTAAGCAGGTAACCAAAGGACATACACACACACACACACACACACACACACACACACACACACACACAAATACACACAGAGAAAGGTTAAGAACTGTTAGGGTTAAAGTCTCTGCTGCCCCAATGTAATTATGATCTGAGAAACTTTGAAACTTGTCTAAGTCTTCCAAAACATTCAAAAGAATCAAGGACTTTTATATTTATGAAAAACATATGCCTTCAGAAAAAAAATAATGTAGGAAAAATCAGAAATATGAGCATAAATGATTAGAAGTCCGATAATTTCATCATCACCTTATTGCTTTGTGCCTACCGCTGGGTACAGATGACATAATCTGTCAGAAGGAACATTTTGTTATCAACACAGAGATTTAAAGAGAGGCCAGGACCTAGAGAATTATAGTCATCAAGCCAAAAATAAGTACAAAAGCCTTGATCAAAGCCTCTGGACATGTTGTAGTTAACGTGGGACACAATCCAGTGTAGCTTTTGGGGGATCAAGGGACATAACAGGAAGGCAGTAGAAAAGAATCAAAGAGTCTGTTTTCCTTCCCAGCTTTCTCTGACTCTAAAGTTAGATTCCTGGTGGCTATTCAAGGAGAGATGTCAGGGGAATAGCAACGTGATGGAGGCATTGTGGAACCATTCCTTAAGGTTAATCAAAATGGCCTCTTGAGTTTTATCTGGATTTAATTTAAGACCATTTGCCATCATCCCATCTCCCACTTGAGCAAACTCCTGACTGGCAACACTTGAAGTTAGAGCTCCAACACCATGCAATTACTCTCCACTGACACCTTAAGTACAGAGCCCTTACTTGGAAAATATCCGCTAGTTACATAGTAATTACAGGTTCCCCTTGAGTGCTGAGGACTGGGTGATTGCAATTATCAGTCACAAGGAGCACCCATGTAAACCTTCACTGTAGGTTAGAAAATGAAGCAGTGTACATATTGTCTTCCTCCCTATACACACACACACACACACACACACACACACACACACACACACATACATGCAGCATGCAAAAGCAGAGTTCTCAACTTTTGGAATAAAGGAATTGAAGGACTTGGGATGAAATCATTCACACCATCTAATAAACATCAAATCTGAAAACTACCTGCTATGTACAAGGCAATATGGGGAGATTGTATGGGGAGTGCTAACCTTAAAGTCAGGAAAACCTAAATCTATCTATGAAACATACTGTTAATGTGACCCTGGCCAAGTAATTTCATGTCTCAGTGTCCCAAGCAAATAGAGGGAATTTTCTTCACCTTCACCAATAAAATCACAGATCCAGGTCTTCTCCCCTTAAATATGTACAAACACATACACATACACACATATACACCTCCCAAAAAACAAAACAAAATAAGCAACTGGATACAAGAGATTGAGCTGTGATTTTTAAAAATCTGATAGCATAGTGATTTGCACATTCCATCCCCCATTTAGATTTTGGCTTCCTGGAGAACAAGAGCAGTTTTAGTCTGTCTTTAAATCCACAGCACTTAACTCTCTCATCAACTTTAATTTTGTAAAGCTAATCCTCTCTTCCGGAGCATCAGAGTCATGGCCATAATAACATGAAAATAATTTACATTTGCATGTCAATATAATGCTTCATGGCTATTGAAGCATGTTATATGTTAGTTCATTCATAATATTGCCCCAATATTGTGCCCAAAATTCTATCCAGTTTTATTCCATTTACTTCTCTTTCATTCTCCTTATGTGTGGTACAGTCAAATTAGCCTTCTTATTCATACACATTATTCCTTTTCCCTTTTCTGGGACTTTGTATTGACTTAAAGGCTAAGGTCCTCCAATGCCTCTGGCACCATTGCTAGTTGTCCTGACCTATGTCTTGTCACTAGACTTCAATAATGCTGGAGGAGAGAATGTGGCTGATAACTTTGCACAACTCTGTCTCACTTAAATACAATTCACTTTCAAGTCATTCCCCTTCTGATGTCATTGGTCCTCCTGGAGAAAGAAGGAGCAAACACAGCAACAATACTCTCTTCTGTCTCTTAGAATTCCTAGTCTTCTTCAAGACTCAGTTCAAGTCTCCTTGCTGCTAATAATGACCCTTCCCCAAATTTACCCTGTATCTTGTATATGTGCTCTGCTCCCACTGAACGTAAGAATTTCAAAAGCAGGAATTGTGTTTCTGTTTGAATCCTCAGTGTTTGGCCCAGACTAGGCACTTAAAAGCTCGTGGACTCGTTCATCAGAACAATTCTCTGAGATGAGCGGTATGATTATTATTGTCCTCATTTTATGTAAGAGGAAACTGAGACAGAGCAAGGTAAAGGTTAAGAGATAGTGGCAGAGTAAGTAATCAAACCTGGACGACTGATGCAAAGTCCATAGTGAGCTGGCTTTTGCTTTCACTATCACCACCCTTTGAAGATAAGTGCGCACTGTATTTGGTGTCATCATGATTAATTCTTCACATTCTAATGAAAAGGCATTTGTTAGTCTGGGTCCCAGAAGAGAGTGAGGAAAATAAGAAGCTTTAACTAAGATCAAAGAAATTTGCGGGATGCCACAGCTACAAGCTTAACTCAAGAGCTCAGACTCTTTTATCCTACATCTGGCCATCAGGTCAATACTCTTTTTCAAAAGAGCTGGGCAATATCTTTGGGCAAACAGCAATGAATGTTGACTTGCAATATCCTACTTTCATTTAAAAAACATAACATCGGTTATTATTCTATAGCAACATCAGTATCATTACATGTCACCTCCTTATTCAGATGACACATCTTTACCAGGAAAAAAAATAGCCATCATCAAATAGGCCACCAGCTTGTTCATAAACATTCTCATGGCCATTTGGCTTAAGGAGGCAGCTCTTTTTGCTAGTCAAATTTCAGTAATGATGACAGGAGGAGCCCTCTTTCCTCTGCACCTGCAACTCTTATTTTATTTACGGTGGTCATAGGATCAATGTCTCCTCCTTTGGAAATAAAGCTTTCTACTTTGTGCTGGAATTTATCTTCAGTAGCTGCTGGAAATCATTATCTCGGAATAATGTTCTATTCACCACCCACGTTATCTCTTGGGCTAGGCGGATTGCCAGCCATTTGACTGCCTGACACCAAGTCCATTTGGTGTATGACAAAAATAAAACCCTACATTGCCTGGAAGTAACACGAAATACACTCATCATCTAGGCAGGACTGATTGGGCTACTTTGCCTTTGTGAGGAGCTGTCACCAACCATGTAAATCTTCCAGTGCTGCTTGTACTAAGACCCTAGCGCTTCTCTTATCATTAGTGTGCAATGGACATAGAAAGTAGAGAGAGAGAAAAAATGTGTTTAGATGAGCCAGGGACACTTAAGACCACTAGAGATGATCTAGGCTGCAAAACTATACATCTAAAGTTATGTTTGGGCTATCATTTCTTTGCTTTGATTTATTGGCTCAGCTAGAATGTTTGGAATCTCCAAAGGTCAGTCAATTAAACAAGGGTAGTGGCACCTAAAACATCAAAAGCAGATTTAGTTTTAAAAGATTTTCAGTTTAAATTATTTTCTATGTGGGCTATATACAACACATTTGAACATATTTGTTTGCTTGTGTGCCTCTCTGCCATCTTAGATTGAAAATTCCTTGAGGTTTTTTTTGCCTTTTTTGGCACTAAGTATATAGTAGACACTTAATAAAGCTTTTTTGACTGACTGACTGACCTGAATCATTTTAGTCAAATGATCATTTTATAGCTGAAAAAAATGAAGCAGGGGGGTGGGGAGTGGATTTGGGTGTAGGGGGGTGGGGTTGGTGGTGGAAATGATTTATCCAAGGTCTCACAGCTTAAGCCAGAATCTGAATTTCTAATGTCAAAGCCAATTTCACTATACTGCAGTTAACCTCCATGAAGAAAAATAAACAATGTCTTAGCAAGCAATAAGGAAGAATAATTAAAAATTTGATGAATTATTCTGTTTATATTTCAAAGTAATTATTTGTTTGTTGTCATGACACTTTCTGTATTGATTATAGGTTATTTACGATTATTAGAGAGTGAAAATCTATATTTCACAACATGAAGTTTTAGAACTAGAAGTAACTGCTGGTGTTTTGAATCTGGCATGTTCTACCAAAAAGCAAAGCTAGCTCAATTTTCCTAAAGGGAATTACCTTAATCACAGTTTAACTCATGACTTAAATAAGCTAATATGTAACCTTTTGTTCATAACTATGAATAACACCTCATTTAGACAAGAATCAGATTTCTATAAAATGCAACTATCCAAAACATAGTTAAGAATGCACAAGCAAAGGAAAACAAAAACAAAAGTTGCCTCAGAGAGAAAGAAAACAGCTATTACAAAGCCCCCATTTTAAACAGGAGGAGAATTTATCTATCCTTAGGTTATCATACAGAAGTTATTGACATACAGCTGAACATAAAATAAAGTTCTGAATTTAATAAGCATGGTTACCTTTTCCCCCAATAACTCTTAAATTCTTCTTTCTTTACAAGGGATGACAGATTATAAAAAAATTAATGTGGGAATGAGCAATATGGTTTGCTTTTACAATCTGGATCCAGATTGTAAAACCTATAAGTCCTATAGGTCCTGAAGAATTTCACATTTTACTCCTTTTTTCTTTCTCCTACAAACACACACGCACACACACACACACACACACACACACACACACACACACACACACACACACACAGCATATTCCAACCAACCTGGCCTCCTCACTGATCCTTAGGGAACATATGGCATTTCATCTCATGTCCTCTTAAACTATGCTTTTGCACACAGGTCCTTCCCCATGGGCCTTTCCTACTCCTGCTCTGCTATTTGTTATTACTCTGTGCCTTCTTAAAAGATATGGGTCTATACTTGACTGTTTATATGATCTATCTACTGAGTAGAATTAAACCCCTTGAAGGTAGGGACTATTTATGACTTTACTTCCAGATGCTAATTGATACAGGACCTGGCCCATAGCAAATGCTTACAAACATTGGTAGCATTGACCAAGGCTCTTTTTAAAGCTCCATTTATGTCTTGTGTACTGATTGAAGAGGAGTCCATCCATTAGTCAAATAAACAACCGGCATTTATTCAGCACTTACTTTGGGTTGGGCCTTGTTCTAGGCACTGAGGATGGAAATACAACAATGAAACAATCTCCATTTGCAAGGACCTTGCAGTTTAATGGGGAAAATGACAAGTGCTTTTTAGAAAACAAATATGAAGAGAATAAATCCAAATGAATACAAAGCAGCTAAATAAAAAGTAGTTTGGGAGGGAAGGCATGGGTAATAGAAAGAGCAGGGAAGGTTTAATGTATAATCTGAATCTTGAAGCAAAAGAGGAATTCAGTGAAATGGACCTATAAATTTTACAACTGCTCTCTTTTTCTTGTTTATTTATAAATTGCTCACATATTCATAAGGAATATATTCCATACTCTCCCAATTTTCTTATAACATCTCTCTTTTTATCTAAGTCATGTATCCATTTTGACCTTATCTTGTTAAATAATGTAAAATCCTGGTGTATGCCCAGTTTCTTCCATATTGCTTTCCAATTTTCCCAACAATTTTTAACAAATAATGAATTCTTATCCCAAAATCTTAAGTCTTTACCTTGTCAAATACAAGTTTGCTATATTTATTTGCTGCTGTAAAATTGTATGTCTACTCTGTTCCATAGTTTCTTAGCTGGTACCAGATCATTTTGATACTTACTATATTATTAGGGATAACTAGTATAAAGAGACTAGAGAAAGAGGTTAAAAGATGAAATACCATATTTGAAAAAGACCAGCTGAGATAGACTGCAGAATGAAGGACAGGGAGTAGTGTTTGGTGAAATTAGAAAAGTTTTGCTAGGACCAGATGGTCATGGACTGACAGGCCAAACAGAGAAGTTTATTTCCTAGATGCGTTGAAGATCCACTGGAGTTGACTGAATTAAGGTATGACATGATGAGACAAGTAAGTAATATCACTATAGCAACAGTGCATAGAATAGACTGGATAGGACAGACTTGAGGTAGGGAGACCAATCAGGAAGCAATCTGATAGGAAAAACAAAATAAAACTAAATGCACAGAAGTTTAGAATCTCTAGATACTTTGGACCAAGATTAAGGACTAATGATCTCCCAGTTCTCCTTTGGAGGGTTTGACCTCTATTTTATAATTTATAATTATTTAAAAATTTAGAACTCAAAACTTAAAACAAACAAATTGTTTAAAATTTGTTTTAACATGTAATTGGGGGAAAAGAAAATATTATATATTGAAAATAATTTCAGAATACCTGCAATTAGCCTCCATTCTGTCCATTCCTCTCTGTTGGGGAATATATTCTAGCGTCACTTCTACATCTTTGACTATCTGGCTTTCTTGCCTTCATTTGCACTTTCTTTCCCTCCATGTATTGTACTATACAGTGAGGAACTTGCTGTTCCTCAGACATGACACTCCATGCTTGGAATGCTCTCTCTTTTTCAACTCTACTCTGTAGCTTCTATAACTTCCTTCAGGTCTCAGTTAAAACCTTGTCTTCTGCAAGAAACCTTTTTCTGCTGCCATTAATGCTAGTGTTTTCCCTTGGAATACTTCCAGTTTTTTATATGTATGTATATAGCTTGTTTGTACTTGGTTATTTGCATGTTGTGAACTCCATTAAATTGAGCTCTTTAAGTACAGGGACTACTATTTTTGCCTTACTTTGTGCAACTTTTAACACATTTTTTGGTATACATAAGGTGCATAATTTAAATGTTCATTGTATTCTGTAGACTTGACTTTGCCTATGCAAATATTAATATCCTGATTTATTTCCCTCTGGTAGAATTCAATTCAATATTTATTAAGCAATGGACTATGCTAGACTCTTAGCATGCAAAGAAAATTGACATAGGCTCTACTATCAAGAGGTTTACATTACACTTGGGGTGAAGTAGAGAATTCAGATTGGACACACACACACACACACACACACACATATATATATATATGCATACATATATATATGTATATATATATATATATATATATATATATATATATATATATATATATATATATATATATATATATATATAATGATAGGAACATAAGAGAAATTCAGCCATTTTCCAGGGAAGTTAGAGGGGAGAAGAAAATCTTTCCTCAGCAAAGATAAGAAAAAGCTTTTTGGATAAGATCATACCTGACCTTGTTTGTTGTATAGGCCAGAAGTGATAAACGCCCAAATTAGAGAGAAGGGAAAGGAGGGGAGAAAAGTTATGGACAGACAGAAGAAATGTTCAGAAGGAAGAATTAGAGGAACTGATTGAATGGAAAAAGAGGAGAGAAAAAGAAACCCCAATTTCCCTGACATCAATGAATTGAAGATTACATATGGGGTAATAATATAGGAAGATAGGAAGGGGATACATTATGAAAGATTTGGAATGACAAACGGAGCATTTTGTATTTGTTCTGGGGCAAAAGTAAATCTATTGAGTGGGAAGGGGATGATCCTATTTGTATTTTAGGAAAATCACTTTATTGGTTCATTAGAGTATGCACTTGAAGCAGGCTGACCCTGTAGGCTATTGCAACAATCCAGATGTGAGGTGATGGAACCTGTTTCAGAGTGGTTGCAGTGTCAGAGGAGAGAAGGACCAAAAGATGTTGCCAAGGGGAAAGCAACAGTCCTTCACAATAGTTTGGTTATAGAGGGTAAGAGATAGTGAGAAACCCTGAATGACTCCTAGATTGCAAGTCTGAGGGACTAGGAAAATGGTAATAAGAAAGGTTGGAAGAGGATAGTGTTTAGGGGGAAAGAATAAGTTATCTTCTGGACATGTTGAGTATAAGAGATCTACTGGACATCCAGTTTGAGATATCTGAAAGGAAGTTGGAGATAAGGGATTGGAGGTCAGCAGAAATGTTGGAGAAAGATATATAGACTTGAGAATCATCAGCATAAAGGTAGTAATTCAGTCCATAGGGCTTCTGTGATTACCATTGAGGTAGTATAGAGAAGATAAGAGGAGAGGAGATAAAGAGAGCCTAGGACTGAACTCTGAGGCACAACTACATGTCGAAGGCATGATCTAGAGCAAAGAAGAAAGAGAAAGAGTGGTCAGAGAGGAGGAGGAAAATCAGAAGAAAGTGGTATCCTGAAAACCTAGAGAGGGGAGAGTACCATGGAGGAAATGGTGATCGATAGTGTCAAAGGCTGAAGTCAAAGAGAATGAGGATTGAGAAAAGACCATTGGATTGGGCAACTAAGAGCTCATTAGTAATTTAGGTGAAAGGGTTTTTTTGTTTGTTTGTTTGTTTTTTTACAAAGGTTGGAAGTCAGAGGTAAGGGGTTAAGAAGAGAGTGAGAGGAATAAAAGTGTAGGTATTTTAGAAGGGTGTTTTGAGGCTTTTTAGTTACAAAGAGCAGAAGAAAAAAATAGAACAATAGTTTGCAGGGATAGAAGGTTTAAAGGAAGGATTCTTTTACAGGAGAGGGAGACGGGGGGGGGGGGGGGGTGTTTGTAGGCAGTAGAAAAAGAGCCAGTAGAAAGGGAGAGATGGAAAATAAGTAAAAAAGTGAGAATGACAAAGGAGGCAATTTATTGGAAGAGATGAGATAGAATGGGATTACTTGAACAAATAGAAAGATTGTCCTTGGCAAGGAGTAAGGCCACTTCATCATATGAAACAGAAGTAAAAGAGGAGAAAGCAGTGGAAAGCATCTGAATGATGGGAGATGAAGCAGAGGGGAGAGAGGGAATTCACAGTGAATGGCCTCAATATTTTTTCCATAAAATATGTGGAAGGGTTCTCAGCTGAGAGAATGGGGGAAAGAAGAGCCATGGAAGGTTTAAGAAGGGATGAAAAAAATTGGAATAGTTGCTGTGGAGAAAACCGATACAGAGTGGGATAAGGGAAATACAGTAGGATCGCCTAGCAGTAGTGAGGACCTAGTTGAGGTTATGATACATAAATTTGCTATGGGCCCAGTCAGAATGCTTACATGATTTTTTTCCCATTTTTTTGTTCACAGAATATGACTAGACACAAAGGTGATAAATGGTGGGAATGATCCAAAGCTGACCTTTGACTAGGTATAATCAGCAATATGATAAAGGGGGTAAGGATTCGATTGAGGAGGTATAGAGTTAAACTGGTTCAGCATGGAGTCAGGATGGAGAGAAGAAAAGAGAGTGGTTAGTGCAGGGGAGATGCTCTAAGAGAGATTTTGAGGTATCAAGAGATTGAAAATTATGGTGAGGATGAAGAAGAGGGTTATAAAAGGAAAGACCAGAGAGAGGTCAAAAGTCAACAGATTATGATTTGATAAGGGGGTTTCAGAAGCCTTGAATAAGGAGGTGGCTGATTTGTGGATGATAGCAAGATTGAGGAGGGAAGAATTAGACAAAACTCCCTTTCTCCTCTATAAACCCCAGGCATACTGTCACCAGCTATTTTATTGAAAGTAAAGCCGAAAGACATATTTGATATAGTGGTGTCCTTCACTGTCTCACTCTCACCACTTATTGGAACCAAAAGATTTAGCTACTGAAGGTGGAGGATTCCAGAGTCCTGGGCAAGGGCTCCTTCCTGTCTGGCTCAATGGGCAGATTAATTTTTTTTATTTAAATGAGACAAGTTATAGTCATACAATAAACCCCTTATCTATCTCCCAAAACTAACAATACACTTTTTTTTCTCTGACAAGTATATGATCTTTTTCTATAACTACCTGTATTTTGTGAATGGCCATTTTTCTTTTGTTTTCCATAATGCCATTTTGAATAATGTTTAGTTTATGAATGCTGCCCTAAAAACAACCTGTATATAAGGAGACTGTTATGTCACGCTCTGGGTAGATTGCCATCCATCTTGCAATCTGTCCCCACCAGCCAGAATAAATAGCTATTTACTTCACTCTTAATTTTCTCCTTGCTGATGTTATGTGACCCTGACCTCAAGAGCACAGATTGGTGAGTGATGCTCCTTTATGGTTTCTAAAAGTTTCTACTACCGAGGGTATTATCTTCTCTGTGCATGGCTGAGGTGGCGTGCAGGATTAGTTTATAAAAAAGTAGGTTAAACTTATGCTTAGGGTATTTGAGGGAGAATCAATATTTTTGCTGAAGTTCCTTAATGTGAAGACAGGAATTGGGGAACAATGAAAAATTGGAAGACACTTATCAAATTCCTTGAGAAAAGAAGGGGAACAATAGATACAGCCTGTTCCTATAGAACAATGAATGAGGAGATGATTTGAAGAGAGAGAAATTGAGTTTGGATCCCAGTTTTATTCTTTGCCAAATGAGTGACCTCTGACAAGGTACTCAACTCTATCGGGCCCTACTTTTGTGTAAAACGAAGGGATTGTATCAGATGAACTTTAAGGTCCTTTCAAAGACTAAATTCCTGATGCTCTGAGCAAGGAACAATCCTGAAGGTAGGAATGCAAAAGTATGCAGCTAGGTGACTCAATGGCTAGAGTACTGGAGTCAGGAAGACCTAATTTAAATCTGGCCTCAGACATTAGCTGTGAGACTTTAGGTAAGTCACTTTACCTCTTATTTCCTTAATCCTCTGGAGAAGGAAATGTCAAACTACTTCAGTATCTGTGTTAAAATGGACAGTATGGTCTGCAGAGTCACAAAGAGTTGAATACAACTGATCAACATTCACGAAGAGAAAAAAGGACATAACAATATAGTCCCTCAAGAAACTGATATTCTATTGGGTGTGGGGTGAAAGAGGTGAGAAACATGATCCTTTTTTCTCTGGACTTTTACTTCCTCTAAAAACATTTGGGTAGTTTTCAGAGGGAAATCCAGTAAGCTAATAGGAAAAGGGATTCTCTTTGGTGATTTTCTTAGAAAAAATTTCACAGGCACGTGGGGAACATTGTGCTAGAGATAGGGCATAGGAGTCAGTAGAAAAGAGAAATGACATTGATGAAGGTGGGAGAAGAAATTACTGACTTCCATCCCCTCCAACCTCCTGTCCCCCTGCCTACACAGAAGACCTTCTTTACCATGAAATAAATGCATGGCCCTGGCGATGACCTAATAATCATTGAACATTTCTCATGTAAGTGAATCCCAGAATGCTTTTCAAACCTAGGGTTTTGTCCTCCTGATGGATTGCACTTTCTTCTGAAGTGGAACGCAATGGATTTTTAACAGCTGCAGAGAGTCCTTTCCTGACAGCTGGGGGCAAGATGTGAACCCAAAGGACATACTCAGTTCAAACTGCAACTGAAATGTATTAGTGGTGGCAATATTATTAGTATTAGCAATAATTATAATAATTATAAGCACATAGACAGCACTTTTGTATATGCAAAGTGCGTTGCATTCATCATAATGATTAGCATTTGTACAGTACTTTGTATTTTCAAAACATTCTCTGCTCATTAATTAGATAATGCAGGCAACATCTGTGGGCAAGTGTTACTACTCCCGTTTTACAGACACAAGACACGGAGAAATTAATTGACTTGCCCAGGGCCACATGGTGAGTCAGTGACAGAATCAGGATTTTATTTCCAAGTTCACAGATCTCTATTTTTTCCTCACTCCATGCAACACTGTTAGATTGCTTCTTCACCATTCAGAAAAAAAGGAGAAAAAAAAAACTGGTCAGGGACTGGATTTCCTATTCCATTTCACCTGAATTACAAGGTAAAATCCAAATTGCTGGTCTGGCCCCCAAACATTTCCACAGTCTGGCCCCAATCTACTTTTGCTGGCTTATCTCACATTTTCCCTATTCTGTGCTCTACATTTCTCACCTCTGGGCCTTTCCTCACATTTTACCTCCATCTCTACCTGTTGAAATTACTTTCATCTTCTAAGGTAGAACTCAAGGACCACCTCTTCCATGAAGCTTATATTGAAAATGATCTCTCCCTCTTTGGATCTTTGGCATCACATTGTAGCTCTCCATGTTCTTTTTGATTTTCTGTTGTGTCTACAAGATTGAAAGCCCCCATTTTGCAAGAGATTATTTTATTTTCCTTTGTAACTTTATAAGTGCCAGTAGAATATTTTACACATAAAAAGTACTTAATGATTTTATGGGCGGGCAATTGGAGTTAAGTGACTTGCTCTGAGTCATACAAAATATCTGAGGCCAGATTTGTAGATCTTCCTGAATGCAGGGCCAATGCTCTATCCATTGGGTCACCAACCTACCCATGATTTAAATGTGTAATGGTTTAAAAAAATCAGTGGAATTGCATAAATAGTCCTTAGATAGCTATTAGTTAGAACCACTTGAACCTATGATTATAGGATCACTTTTTTAAAAAAGTAAAATTTAATAAAAATAAATGAGTACTACAAGGTAAACAGAAAGATACCAAAACAGTCAAAAATGAATGCATAAATAAAGCAGTCTGGAAAAGCATGTTAATGGTACAAATCAGAAAGTTATTCTCTTTACATTTAATGTAGACTGTCATTCACATTTACACAACACACGTGTAGGAAATCTAAAAAAAAATCATTTTGCATGTAAATTTACATCACAATGAAATGAAAAGGTGATCCCAAAAAGTAGGATCTTCTTTTTTTTTAAAAAAATTAAAGCCTTTTATTTTTAAAACATTCATAGATAATTTTCAACATTCACCTTTGCAAAACCTTGTGTTCCAGTTTTTTTCCCTTTCTTCTCCCTTACCCCTTCCCCTAGATGGCAAGTATCCAATGTATGTTAAGCATGCGCATATACATATTTCCACAATTATCATGCTGCACAAGAGAAATCAGATCAAAAAGAGAAAAAAATGAGAAAGAAAACAAAATTCAAGCAAACAACAAAAAAAAGTGAAAATATTATCCTGTGAGGATCTCTTTTTCAAAAACAATTTTTGGAATGGACAGAATAATAAGCTGGGAAAGATACTGACCTAGACCAAAAATGACCTCTCAAATTCTCTCTAAATTTTGACTCTAGGAGTTCAGTCAATGGGCTGGTAAGTGGACAGATATTGATCTTTGAGGTTATGTTGGGAGCTGCTCAGGACATGGCAGGAGACATTTCAGACTTTTGTGATCACCTTTGGAATGTGAGTGAAAAACAAAAATATAGACACAAGAAAATAGTCAGAAGAAGGATGTGTCAGCATGGCTCTGAGGTCAAGGAAGAATGGTGTGGCTGAGTCAGGTTAAGTCCTAAATATACTCATCACCTGCAAGTTCACTATGATATTTCAGAGCACTGTCCCTATTCCAATATAAAAGGAGGAGAGACAATAGCTCTAGGGAGCCCAGACAGCCTGTCCAAGAGTTGTCATACAACAGACCTTCAGCTTAGAATGATTGGAACTAAGTGACAGATGGACAGGCTATGGGTTATACCCAGATGCCATTAGACATAAAAAAGAGCCAGAGAGCCATTTCCTTGCTATACTTTATATAATTCTACTTTTGTTTCTGAGTTGATAATAATATTGTTCTGTCTGGGAATCTAGAATTGGGATGGACGTAAATGACATTATCTTAAGGACAGCTCTGAAAGTGATGTTGTAGATGGGAAAGCCATAAGAACATGGGTAGCTGAGGGAGCAGTTAGGCAGTTACTGATTAGAGTCTACAGTTTGGAGTCAAAAAGACTCCTCTTAATGAGTTCAAACCTTATTTTATATATATATTTAAAATGAGTTTAAGACTCTTTAGCTGTGTGACTCTGGGCAAGTCACTTAATCCTGTTTGCCTCAGTTCTCAAGTTCTCAGAAAAATGAGCTTGAGAAGAAAATGGCAAACCATTCCATATGTAGCCAAGAAAAACCCACATGGGGTCATGAGGAGTTGGACACAGATGAAAAACAGCTCTGCTGAGGGAAGTCGATTGTCAGCATGGGGTTTTACCTGATCCAGAAAATGTAAGGAAAGCAAGATATTTAATATAGCCATTTAGAGCCTGTACTTTGTCCTGTCGCTCTGTTCCTCTCCAAGGCCCAGCTGTGGCCAAAGGGCCCAATTTCACAGCTGCTCACTTCCAAATTGTACTTGTGCTTCCCCAGCTGTAGTTCTGAACAACTCATGTTTGTTTGCCATCTACTTTAATTAAGAGAGTTTTCATTATTTCCACATTATCTTGGTTCCTCCCTGGCCTGCCACCCACACGGAAGGAAACAGCTTTTTGCTCCCTTAGTTCCAAAAGGGAACATGCTCCGTAACACTTGGTATTACCTCCATCAGCTTACATGGACCACAGAATATTCTGAGTTGTGGACAATTGAGGCCCCTAGTAAAGGGATGCTTGCTTCCTTGGACTTAGGCCAGAGGCTCCTGACAAAAACACACACCTCCCTCTGCAGTCCCACCTCCGCCTTTTATTCCCTTCAGTATTTTTCCAAGTTCTCTCACTGATCTTCTCTATGGAGCCAGGCCGAAGAATTCAAACTTGATTCGAATCTGATTATCCAGTATGGTCCTATCAGCTGAGACAGCAACATTTATCACATTAATAGGAATGATAGAAGAAAACTGGGATTCCATCCAACAGGAGTGTTTTATCACATGTTGCTCTGTCTTACAAATCCAGTTATCACCAGCTGAAGGTCTTAACAGCCCTTGAATTGCAGCTTTCAATATCTTAAATGACCAGGAGACACATTTTCTAAGATGCTTCTCACTGCCCGGGTTTCTACACAGTAGCAGCTTCTTGGCTTGCACAGCTTGGAGCTGCTGCTGCATGTGTATAGTGGAGCTGAGCAGAAGGTAATAGAAAGGAGGTGATTCTCTTTTATGAAGCACCTTTTCCCTGCTTCATCTTTGTTAGAAATAGAACTAAGAGACCCTGACCTGGTCTTGGGGATTGAGGACAGATTGACAATGAAACAAGGTGATAATATGGGGTCTTCACCTTAGGAAAATGGAAGGAATGAGTTGGAGAGTAATAAGTATTCATCCATTAATGAGTACTTATTAAATGGCTGTTTTTTAAGGTTCCATGTTAGGATCTAAGAGAGAGAAGAAAGATAATTTAAGTATGGGCTTTGCCCTTATAGACTCAGACAGGAGTTTACATCATATGCACAGATTTGCAGTGTTATGAAATATATGTATATAATAATTATAAAACATCTGCACAGTGGATATAATGCAGAACAGAATATGCTAGGAAACTAATACAAGTTAAAATGACCAAAGGAGACTAAGAAAGGAGAGATCATGTCAAGCTTGAGAGAGAATACCCAATTTCAAATTCTTTTTGAGAGACAATATCCATGGCAGTCATTACCCATGGTCATTTAGGAAGTAAACAGAAGGGAAAGGATTTGAACCCAGGAAATTTTTAAACTTTTGAGTGTTGGAAATTCCATTGGATCTTTTTTCTTATTTGCACTTATTTGCATAACTCCAGAACTGAATTGATCTGCTTGATCTGTCTCTAGCTTTCTCTTATAACATACTGTCTCTTTAGAATCATGGAAAACTGATGGATGTCGGGAAACTGAAATAAAGATATAAGAATACCAAATGAAATCTAAGGAGTTTTCTTATTCAACCCGGTCATCCTTTAAATCACAGGGAAAAAAAAGTTCACTAATTAAAATAAAGGGAAGTAATAAAAAAAAAATTCTAGACAAGTACTGTGGGTGTATACAAATTTAGGTACAACATGCTCTTTACAAAAAAATCAAGAACACATCCGTCAATAATTATGCTTAAAAACAGAGTGAAGGTTTCTTTCTTTCACTTCTTCACCCATATCAGCCTGAACATTTAGATTTATAAAGCTTATTAATTCAGACCCTTTTAACTCAAAGCTTATGATAATTTGCAATGGGCTGGGCTGAAATTTCCATTTGCATTATGAAAAAGGAAGATGGCAATGTATGGAATAAAGAAAAAATGTCAAAAGACCCTCAAATTCCCATGAATATATTAAAATCATACAAGATTTCTTGATTAAAAGCAACCAAAGAAATAACTCAATTCCAAACTCTTTGACTATTAATAACAAGTAAGGCATATATCAGGGAAATGGAAGGTCACAAAGATCATGTATCATGCAATATCTAAATATAAAAGGAATCCCCCTCATCAATTGGAGAATGGCTGAATAAATTGTGGTATATGAATGTTATGGAATATTATTGTTCTGTAAGAAATGACCAGGAGGATGATTTCAGAGAAGCCTGGATAGACTTACATGAACTGATGCTGAGTGAAATGAGCAGGACCAGGAAATCATTGTATACTTCAACAACAATACTGTATGAGGATCAATTCTGATGGACATGGCCCTCTTCAACAATGAGATGAACCAAATCAGTTCCAATAGAGCAGTAATGAACTGAACCAGCTACACCCAGCGAAAGAACTCTGGGAGATGACTATAAACCACTACATAGAATTCCCAATCCCTCTATTTTTGTCTGCCTGCATTTTTTATTTCCTTCACAGGCTAATTGTACACTATTTCAAAGTTGATTCTTTTTGTACAGCAAAACAACTGTTTGGACATGTATACATATATTGTATTTAATTTATACTTTAACATATTTATTGGTCAACCTGCCATCTGGGGGAAGGGATGGGGAGAAGGAGGGGAAAAATTGGAACAAAAGGTTTGGCAATTGTCAATGGTGAAAAATTATCCATGCATATATTTGGTAAATAAAAAGCTATAATAAAAAAAAGAAAAGGGATCCCCAAAATAAATTAAGATACTTCAAATATTCCTGATAGAATATTGATTAGACCAAACTTGAGAATTTTACAGTTTTCTCAGTGAATTCTATAAATCAAAAGAGATTAAATGCCTAACAATGCATTCAGGAAAAACTAAATGGATGAAAAATGTTTATTGTTCAGACTGTAATATGCAGTTTAATGACAAGTTCATTGACTCACCATGTCAATGTATATATCTGTGGTAGTTATCACAAAAGAATAATGAATTGGGACCAGAAATGAACTGGAATAAGAGAACATGTGTTAGATTGCTTTTGGGTAATTTTGCAGTACTTTTAATGTACTGAACTGCTGTTAAACCCCTTATTTATAGCTTTTTTATGTTGCATGGCTGCAAAGTTTGAAACAATATTATCTATAAGTTGTGGTAATACAAAGGACAATGGGGAAACATATGGTGGGTGTAAGTAGGCTATAGTATATTTCCATTGATGATCCTTTGTACATGGGGTCATACAAGGGATATCATAAAGGTTTTCAAAAAACCCCAACTACCTGGCATGAGCAAATGAATAGCCAAATCCCCCAGTGATACTTATGAAATAAGAAAAGATCATAAGGAAGGTCTCCAGCTTTCTTGGGAAGCAATAGGATTATAGATTTAGAACTGGTATGTGCCTTAAAGCCACCTAGTCCAACCTCATCACTGTAAATATGAGGAAATTGAGGCGCACAAAGCTTGCTGAAGATTATACAATTGTTTACAAAGCAGAGACAGGATTTGAATCTGGCTCCATTGATTCTAAATTCATCCTCACTACGTTGTACCATGCAGTCTCAAAGAAAGAATACAATAGACAAGGATGGTGGATCCAGGAATAGCAATATGCAAAGATGGGATAGGTTAAAGTATGCACTGATAGAAGTGAAAACTACATTTTTTTGGCTATATATTTGTGAAATACTGAACTATTAGATGGAATTCTTGGTCTAGAGCCACAAGAGCTAGAGTCATATGAACTGGAAACCTTTCCATAAACTACTCTTTGATGTGCTCTTATACAGCATTTTCCTTGGGAATCTCAGAATTTGACTTAAATATATGATTTTACAAAGAGCTTAAAGGGAATTCTGTTATCTTCCATCTAGGTAAGCACTTTGATAACAATACATATTAAATATAAGAAAGCCTTTGTTTCATTCTGAGTCACTTCCAAATGCTCTATCTTCCCAGGAACCTATGTTATATCCTGTTTTATTTTACTTGGATTTGGTGCAGTCAACTACCTTCCCCTTGGACCTACCCAGTTTGCATAACTCATAGTAATAATAGGAAAAGTAGTCGTAGTAGTCATAGTAGTTGTAATAGTAGAAGTAGTAGTAGTAGTAGTAGTAGTAGTAGTAGTAGTAGTAGTAGTAGTATAGAGGGGCAAGATTAATCTAAGTTCTACTTGGTGATTCTACTTACTGAATATCCTCAAATTTGATAGTTCAAATGGTTTTTCTCACTTTTTCTCTCCGACAGATTTTGTTCAGAAACTTGAAAAAACTTGGTCATTTTCTTTCCAGGGCATCAAGAATTGCATTTAAAAATAACTTCTGAGAGGCTGCTCTTTTAGTAATACCTTTACTGCTTTGTTGATAGTATTTAAAAACTACTAACTCTGAGTCCAAGAAATTTTGCCCCTAACTTTCCACATTTACCATCTATGGCCAAAATTTTCTACTACTACATTTTCATGGCTGCCATTTCCACAGCTGAAGAATTCTTGGGGAAGGGCTACTTAAGTAAGCAGGCTCCCTACTGTAAAGAACTCCAGTTCACTGGCTCTATGTATCTACTCTCATATCTGTGATCACTGTCCATGCTTAAAGGTCTCATCTTTTGTTCTCTGCTCCTCTCATCTTAGATCTTCCTATAAGTTTATTCACTGATAAACATAAGTATGAAGAATAATTATAGAGTATTAAAAATATTCAATTTTATTATATGATATAGGACACACACATTATATACATATATATATCATATATACACATACATATATATGTATATACATATATATCAATATGTATACATATATTTTTATATCTACTGTAAGCCCCATTAAGAGTAAGAACCGTATTTCCATTTTCCTCCATTTTTATATCAATTAGCTCAGTAAATGTTTGTTCAATGAATGAATGAAATAGGTCAGTCAGGAAAGCTACTTGATGACACTTTACTAAGCCATTAGTTAAGATTTCTCTATATTCCTGAAAGTAATAAAATTGAATATCTTTTAAATACTCTATAATTAATCTGTTCCAAATTATTTAGCACATAATTATGTGGCATATTGTATTGTTTAATTCTTGTTATTAATTTTTTTCTGATTAGGTTATAAGTTCATTGAGGGCAAGAATTAAGTTTTACAAAACTTTTTCTCTGTTTTCATAGTATATAGAAAGTGTAAATCATATAATACGTGTAATATTTAATAAAGCATTTAATAAATTGTAGACCTGGCTTCCCTTGAGTTTTCCAAATTAGTAAGATCTTATTTCCATAAAATCCTCTAATACCTCATTGTGGTGTTGAAATTATTCTGGGCAATTAGTGAAATGAAAGTTCTGGCAGATCTTGTAAAAGAAAGTCTGGAATGATCTCAGGTATGGGATTTAGGACAAACTCTGCATCTGTTTTCTGAAGACCAGTACAGCTAAATCTTGGAAGAATTATCACCAGCATGCCCAAAGGGCAATCAGTTTTTAAATATAGCTATTCTTAATAGCTATTTACTTAATTATAAAAAGCTGGCTATTTGTACTGGGAGAGAGAATGCTCCCAATGTTGAAAATATGGATCCTTAAAAAATTCATATTTTAAGTCTTGTCCACTAGGTGTTCTTTAAAATATTATGGATATAGTTGGATGAGAATCACATTGAATTGGTTCATCAATGCATCTGGTTAATGTGAATGTACCATGAGCCAGGCCCACAATTGAATCAGATGAAGAGAAGAGATTAGATTACTTTTGAGGAACAGGGGAGAACTTTCAATGAGCTGAATTTCACATGAAAATTCCTCTTTTTAACATGAATATTCTAGTAATTCTGTATGGTTGCAAATCAGAAACTAACAATTTCTGAACAATCAAATTCAGAGATTACCAAAAGGGCAATGGAGAAATTTATGGTGTGTGATGCAGGTGATAACATATTACAATGATCTGTGCAAAAGAAGTAGAATAAAAGGTATCCTCCAGGAAACCTATGCCTGGAAAAAACCTTTCGTGGAGCAAGAGCAAGGATAACAGGAATCTAATTTCCTGCTTTGTTTTAGATCCATACTGTCATGCTTCAATATCAGGTAAACAGCTACATGCTGCACCTGCAAAAATGAAATGAATTTGTGAAGGTGGGGCTAAAGAAGTAACAGAGTAGTAGGCATTCCACCACCCAAGAAACACTGGCTGCCTAGTATAAATAACAACACTAAGGTATTTCTCAGCGGACAATTGGCCCAATGAGATATGCTGATTCTTGCCCATTTCAAGGCACTAGTTTGGGACTATCTTTATAAGGCATAAAGATAGCCTTCTAAATGACCAGTTTATATATTAGAATATATAGTACAAAAACAAGTAAAATCCAAACATTAGTATTAGTTCATCAGGGTAAGGAAATTCCAAGATTACTTCATTTGCATGTCTGAGATCATATCTATACGTCTAAACAATGACATAATACTTCTTAATTGTATATAATTCCTGCCAGTGTAGATATTCAATCAGTATAGACATTTATTAACTAGTCATTTACTTATTTACCTATTTAGTTATAGATTTGGAGTGATTTATAGTGCCAATAAATTACATTCACTAGGGGGAAAGGCTGTCTATAAACTCTCTAATCACAAAGAAATTTCACAGCCTTGCTGTATTTTGCTGTTTTCAGTCCTGTAAGACCCTTCGTGACACCATCCAGAGTTTTCTTGACAAAGATATTGGAGGGCTTTGCCATTTCCTTCCCCAGATCATTTTATATGTGAGAAAATTGGGGCAATTAGGGTTAAGTGTACTGCCCAGGGTCAGGAGCCTATTAAGTGTCTCAGTCTGGATTTGAACTCAGAAATATGAATCTTCAGACTCCAGGACCAGCCCTCCGTACACTGCATCACCTAGCTGACCCATCTTGCTATGTAAAGCTGGTCTAGTTTACAAATCACTTAGACCTATGAACTTCAAGAGCCATCAGAGACGTACTTCTGGAAATGAATTTAGGAGAAAAGGAAAAACCAAGGAGAAGACTAGGTTATCCAGAGATCCTTAACTAGTCTCCATATTTCAGTTCCCCAGAACTTCAGATCATCATCATCTTCTCACAGAGGTAAAAGGGCAAAACACATAGATGAAGAATTTTTTTAATCATAAATGTAATAACATCCTGCCTTATGAAGGAGAAGAAACACAGCAGGGGGGTAATTTGGGCTAGGAGTTTAATAAAAACATGTTTTCCTCCTTAGGATTCTCATAATGCCATTTTCGAAGTGCAATATGCAAAACACAGTCCAGAAAAGCAATGAGTCAGGCTTAGAGCTCCGAAGACAACAGTATACTAGCACGTACTCTATTTTCTCTATAACTGGGATATTTCCAGAACCCTTCAGTCAGTAAGCAGGAAGGTAACAAATTATACTTCATAAAATGCAGGTGGTTAAAGAGTACCTCTTCACTCCTTCACCTTTTTTTTCTACTTTTCCACTTCTCAGTATATTATCTTGGATCTCCTTCCTTGCTTTTGTTCCTTTTGGTCTGCTTCTCCTCCTCCCCCTTTACTCTTAGCTTCTCCTACTAACGCAAAAAATAGGTTATGCATCTGCATCTAATACAGAGTCTACACATGGATACTTCCGCAGTACTTATTGTTATAACCTCAAATTCTACCTATGCTCAAAGACAGGCAGGTACATAGTGAAGAGTAGGTCACTGAAATGCAGTGGAAATTAGGACACTTCCCTTGGCAGCAGAAATTAACTTTTGGGAACCTTGCAGGCACAGGCATATTTCAGGGCAGCCGAGCAGTGTGTTTGATATCGCTTAAAGAGTATGTCTCACATGGTAGCTTCCCCTAACAAAAGCCAGGGATGCCTGAGCCAAAGGTAAAACTTCCAGGCTGCCGGTTTGGAGGGGAGGTTGGGTGGGGAAGCCAGCAGGCTCCCGAGCCAGTACAGGATGGGCTCCCCATCGGGCTGATTTGGTGTCAGTCTGCCTTCCTTTCAGGTTCCCTATTTCTGCCTTGGTGTCCCGCTGGTGAATTCTCTCTAGTTATAAAACACTTTGTTACCTTCATTCGCTCTTAATTAAAAATGGAGAAGAAACTCCTGGGGTTTGACAACAGAAAAAAAAGGGGGGGGGATGAGGGGAAGGGACAACATCCTCGTGGGTTATTGAAAGCAAACAGCTTCATGAGAGGTGTGAGAAAGCCTGAAGTGACAAGAGGCAGAGGAAATGGGGAAAAGATACAACCACAGACCTATGAATAGGTCTTTAATCTTCCTGAGCAATGGGCATTCTGGCATGTGTTTTCAGTGTAAGATGGAGGAATATTAGTTCCAATGGAGAGAGGAAGAAAAATGTTTAAGTAGTTGATTATTTGTTGCTTCTGGTTATTCACATCTAGTCCCTGTTGCCTTTGCTCTTTAGGGTTTTTAGTCTTGTAGGAGTTTTAGGTGAATCTCAAACTTAGAAAACCCCAAATATTAAATCTAAAATCACACAAACAGATTCAGGAAGATGACTGATTATTTTCCTTGCAAAATGATTCACTGTAAGTTTCCTTTAAATAGAATTCACCTAATGATTTTTAAAAATAAATTACAGCCATTTTAATGATATCATTTTTTCAGGACAGATCAAGATGAGAATGTAGGTAGAATCGTGAGAAGACAAGATTTGGCTTGAATGGATGCCATGATGGACCAAACCATTCAATCTCCCCAAGTTGTTAGGAGGATTGGACTCTATGGATCTGTACGGGCGATCTGCTTTGCTCCAGAGGTGGAGAGTGTCTGGTTAGTTACCTTTGTTAATTAAACTTAGAATCCTGGGATATCCTGGTTACCTTTTGGATTTTTTTTTTGTTGTTGTTATCTCAGAGACATGAACATTGGTATAATTTGGTCTCAAATCCTTTGAAAAATTTTAACAATAAATTACAATCATTTAATTTATATGGCTTTGCAGGACCATATCTATTTCACAGACCAATATAAGAATGTAGGTAAAGGCAGCAATGCAAGATGTGCTTAAATTGATCATTTCATGAGCTAATAATTCAGTTCCAAGAAAAGAAATGTACATTGAATATCAATATGATTAGAAGGCACACCTCACTTCCCAGTATGAATTCTGACAGAACAAACTATTATGAGTAGGGAGACTCTGAATATCTAGTTTTACAAGCTTAGAGAAACTCATGCAAAGGAGAGTGGGGCAGTGTCTAGTATAGCCAAATATTCATCTAAACATAGTGCATCAGAAGTAGGTCCCAAGGGAAATCTTCAGAGTCTTCATTTGCAAAATGGGACTTCTCTAGTTAGGTTGTTGTAAAGTTTAAATTACATTACATCTGTTAAGCAATGTGCAAATTTTAAAGCTATGCAAGGCGTCCCAAAAAATCTTAGTGTGGTCTTGAAATTTAATAATGCTGATATGACAGGAGATAAAGGAGATGAAGATGATGGAGAAGGAAGAAGGAAGAAGAAAAAGAAAAAGGAAGAGAAGGAGAAGGAGGAGGAGGAGAAGTAGCTTTAATAGTTTAAAACCACATTAAACTTTTGGGATATCTTAAATATAAATTCCCATATTTTATCAGTATTGAAATATTATTACAAAGAGACTATGTGGGGTATAATTTCTAGAGGGCTGGTCTTGAAATCAAGATCAATTGATTTAAATTCTGGAAGTGAGAGAGAAGTAGGGGAAGGAGGAAGGGAGAGAGAGAGAGAGAGAGAGAGACTGACAGACAGACAGATAGAGAGATGGAGAGAATGTTTATAGACAAAGATATTGTTTTCCAGTTGTTTAGTTGTGTCTGATTCTTCATGACTCCATGGACCATAGGCCAGGCCTTTGTATCCTCCACTTTTTCTTAAAGTCTGTCCAATTTCATGCTCATTGTTTCTATGACACTATCTATTCATCTCTTCCTCTGTCATCCTGCTCTTCTCCTTTTGTCTTTAAGCTTTCCCAACATCAGGGGCTTTTCTAATGAGTCCCATCTTATCATTATGTGGCAAAAGTACTTAAGAGTCAGCTTCAGTATTTGGCCTTCCAGTGAATAGCCTGAATTAATTTCTTTAAGTATTAACTGATTTAACCTCCTTGATGTCCAAGAGACTCTCAAAAATTTTCATCAGCCCCACAATTTGAAAACATTGATTCTGTAGCACTTGGCTTTCCATAGATCATAGATTCATAGATACTTTCTCTATAGCTAGATACCCTATACATCTATATTTATGTGTATCTTTCCCTCTCTTTCTCTTTCCCTTCTTCCCTCCCTCTCTGTCTCTCTCTCTGCATTTCTTTATCCCTGTCTCTCTTTCCGTCTCTGTCTCTGTCTCTCCCTCTTTCCCTTTCTCTCTCCCTCTGCCTCTCCTTCTCCCTCACCAGCCTATGACATTATAGGTAAGTCACTTAATTTTTCAGTTCCTCAGGAAACTGTAAGACTCTAAGTAATAGACAACTAGCAGATTTTCATCAGTGAAAGTAATTTTCACACTAGGAGTACCCCACACTGATGAAAACAAAGTGTAGAGCAAAGCAATAATAACAGAAATTATTATTGCTAATATTTTTATTATTATCAAGCACCACTATTTATTCTATAATGAGACAAGGGGACCCTGTATGAGTCTTCTTCCAGGGCCATCCTTGAAGTGTTGATCAGTGTTCCTGTCACTCTCTGTGATTTCTAATCATTCAGAGGTAGAACTATTCATATAATCAGAACTTCAATCTATTTCCAAGGGAGTCTGCCTTCTCACAGTCCCTTGACTCTCTTCCTGTTTAAATTTGGCAGTATGAAATGTTTCCCACTTTCCAAATGTCTTCTCCTGCAGCTCTAGCTTTTTTCACTAAAGGAAAAAACAAGAAACAAACAAAAATTGTCTCTGTTAAATCAATAGCTACTTCCCTCCATCCCTGCCCCGATGAGGTTTCATTCCCTGTGGGGTGGAGAAATGCAGGTGCTGTGTCTCCTTTGGTAAAATGGCTTGTTTTCAAACTGTAAGAGAACTGCTAGGCTGTTTTTCTTCAACTCTTGCACAGGCCTGAATACTGACACCAAGCATTCTTGCTAAAGAAGCTGTCGAAATGCATTAGCCAAATGGGATGAGGTTTCTGGAAGAAGAGTAAACCCAACCAGAAGGAGAGAAGTAAGAAGGAGCAGGGTGTCTGACAGGCAATAATGTATAGACAGCTCAATTATCCATAGTAATGTGGGGAACACAGAGCACCAATTGAAATACATACACAGATGTGATTAAACCACTTTAAAGTGATGTTCAAAGTGCCTTAAGTGTTGTTTAAAATGTTCTGGAGGAAGGGATACAGGCTTTATCTAAATAGGGCTCCGGGATGGTTTGTGTCAGGAGCAATCTGTAAAAGACAGGTGAGCATTAGCAATTGCTAAGTCCCTCACTCTGGGGAAATGCAAACCAAATGTCCAATGGGAGAACAAGAAAGCAAGCTCTCTTTCATAACTTTGTAGGGGTAATAAAGCCATTGAGGCAAATGACAGAAAAAAATAAAAACAACTTTCTGATTGAGGGGAAAAACAGCCATGAGAGTGTTTTATACTGACACACTTTGATGCCATATTGTATACAGTCTCTTTCTATTTGACTTAATGAGAGAAAAGGCCCATGGGAGTTAGAGAGAAGAAAGCACATACCTAGCTGATCCAAACATGAGAAAGAAAAACTAAGGCTATGTTAAAAGTCTAAATATGATAGGATGTGCAGCTAGGTGGCCCAGTGGATAGAGTGCTGGAACTGGAGTCAAGAAAACTCATCTTCCAAAATTCAAATTTTATCTCAGACACTTACTAGATGTGTGAGCCTGCTTGCCTCGTGTCCTCATCTGAAAAATGAGTTGGAGAAGAAAATGGCAAACAAGAAAATCTCAAATGGGGTCATGAAGAGTTAAACACAACTAAAATGACTGGAAAAACAATAAAATCGGGTACTTATACATTTATGCCTTAGCCAATGGAAAGAAGTTGATAGACATCAGAAGACACTTCTGGTATGAAAGAATCATAAGTCTCACTCACATATCACTGCAAAAGAGATTTGACTTCAAGGTTGGATTCATGATTTACAAAGAAGCATTTTAATAATAATTTTTTAAAAAAGTAATAAACATTTATTAAAGAACTAGGTACCAAGTACTCAAGGAAAAATGTAAGATAGTTCCTGTTGTCAAGAATATTGCATTCTTTTGGGGACACAATATTTGATGGAATGTAGTGGAATGGATTGGCATTGAGAACAGATAATTAAGAAATTCCTCTACTATTGCTGGTAGATCTGTTTTACAATGTATAGTCTTGGAAAATTGCTCCAGGATACTAAAAGGCTCTGATTTTTCCAAGAGTCAATCAAAACTTGAACCAATGGCTTCCTGAATTTAAGGCCAGCTCTCTATTCTATATGCAATATTCCTTCTCACTCAAAGTGTCTAAGAATATTAGTCATGTTACAAATGAGAACACAGACCAAAAAAAAAACCCCAAGAAAAATTTAAAAAGGCAAAAATGCTTCTCTTTGTATTCAAACTTCATCTTCTTTCTCTGGAGATGGATAGCATTTTTCATCATGAGTCCTTTGGAATTGTCTCATATCTTTGTATTGCTGAGAATAGCTAAGTCATTCACAATTGATCATCATACAGTATTGCTAGAATGGTATTTTACAGTTAATAGCAAGGAATCCAATTTGACTGGAATGTAGATTATTCAAGAAGAAGCATGGGGAATCAGCTTCGAAAGACAATCTAGGGTCAAATTTTGAAGGACTTAAATAAAAAATGATTCAGTTTATGTTTGACCCTAGAGGCAACGGGGAGCCATTTAAGCTTCTTGAGTAAGGGAATAACATGGTCAGAGTGTGCTCTAGGCATATCAATTTGGCAGCTATGTGGAATATGTACTGGAATGGGAAATAACCTGGATACAGGGAAACCAGTTAGAAGTCTGTTGCAGAAGTTCAAAATGAAGATTTTGGGATCTAGAGTAGTTTATTTGTGGTATCAAAGGAGAAAAGGTGAGATATTTGAGAGATGGTAGAATTGCCAAGATGTGCCAAATAAGTGAAAGAGCATGGGGTTGGTGAGTCAGAGAGGAGAGTTGATGCTCTGAGGTTTTGAATCTGGATGAGGGGTGGTGTCTGTGGACAGAAACAGAAATGTGTGAAGGAAATCTGGGTTTAGGGGAAAGATGGTGTGTTCAATTTTGAAATAATTTTAATGCAACCTTCACAAGGGAAAGATGCCCAATATGAACTTAGCAATAGAAAACTCAAGATCATTGATTCTGGAAAGGTCCTTAAAGGTCATTCATTACAACACCTTCATTTTAGAAATGAAAACAGGGAGATCCAGGGAAATTGTAACTTTGGAGATCCCTTGTAGATCTAGTTGTTTATTTCTTTAAAAGCCTCCATTCTAAGATTATATACTTTTTTGTTTAATATTTCCCTTATTTAATCATATGTTTTTAAGGCTCAAATGGACCTGAGAGACATTGAGCTAAAACCCCTCATTTACAGATGAGAAAGCAGAGACCCAGAGACAGTGTAATTTACAGCACAATTAAATGTTTGAGGTAGCATTTTAATTCAGGTTATCCTGACTTCAAGAGCAGCTCTCTATTCTTTGTGCCACATGATTGTCACCTGTTTTAACCATGTTGTTCTTTTTCTAATTAACAAGATAATTGCTGCCATTAAATTGACACTTTGATCATTTGTGAAATTTTCTATAATATGAACCCTTTGATTCCAATACTATTTCATGTCTTCACACATAGCTTTCCCCTAAAGTTAGAGCAGTCTTCCCACTGCTCTCCATCTATACCATTTTCAATTATGTTTCTCTGTCTTTGCTCACGTTGCTACCACCACCCCCTGAAATATTCTCGTTTCTCCCCTCATCCATTAAAGTCAAGGTAATGCTTGAATCCCATTTCTTACAGGAAACTTTCTCAGACTACTCCATATCACACTAATCTTTTTCCTCTTTACAGAATAACCAACATTCCAATGGCTATCATAAAAGTTTAACCCTTAGCTGTTCTCTAATCATTTCATTTGTGTTACTCTCCCAATCAGGATGGCACACCACATGTTATATGTCTTTTGCATCATCTGCAGACACAAGGGTACCTAATCAATATTTTTTATATTGGTTTAAAAAAGACAAACATGGAAAAATAGATTAATGTTTAACTCAGTAAATGCCAGGAGTTCTTCTTATTGATGAAATTCCAGGTTGAGAAGAGACCATAAAAATGTAATAGATTATATAGCTCAGGTCACCATTACGTAGTGTTAGTCCAAGCCATTACCACTTAAGAGATGGGCTATTCCCTAGAATAAAAATAGTTTTAAGGAGAAAAACCCCATTCTGAGAACTGATTTTTCTAACTAAAAGTTAAAATGTCAAGCTATATCAAAGATAGTTTCCACACTTTATTGCAGTAATTAACCTCATTCTGCAATCATCACCACAACTTCCCCCCCCAACCTCCTTAAATGCTTACTAGCTATAGGGTAACAATGGATGACATAGTAAAGAAAGGACCATATGTAAAAAGGAATCTTCAGTGCAAAATGCCCAGCCAGAGGTCATCCCAGTTGTGCTAGAAGTTGTTTAATGATGGGGAACTGATGGACTCTTGAGGCAGTCTATCCCACTTCTTGATAGCTCTAATCATTAGCAGGTTTTCCTGACATCAAACCTAAATTTGCTTCCTTGCAACTCCTATCTCCTCCCCCTGTTTTGGTCCTTTGGGGTCTAGTAGACAAGTTTAATCTCTCTTCACACATGATACCCTTTCAAATACTTGAAGACAGCTGTCATACCCTACCCACCTCCTCAGTCATTTCTTCAGAATCAGAAGAATTGATTTTGAATACCAGCTGTGCTATTTGTGAGCTGTGCAACTAAGTGCCTCTAAGTCTCTTGTCCCCTTCTGTAAATTGGGAATATTTAGTGGATGTGCCCATTCCACAATGAGTATACTTTTTAAAAAAATTATTATTGTTTTTTCTACTATACATATATATTAAAAATGTTAATTTTTAATACACATTTCTTTATGAATCATGTAGAAATGGACAGCTAGGTAGTACAGTAGATAGCATAGTAGACCTGAAGCCAGAAAGGCTCATTTTTCTGAGTTCAAATCTGGCTCAAATATTTAGTAGCTGTGTAATCTTGGGCAAGTCACTTGTTAATCTTGTTGCCTGGAGAAGGAAATGGCAAACCACATCCAGTATATTTGCCAAGAAATTCCCAAAGGGGGTCATGAAGAGTCACTTATGACTAAGAACAACACATATGTTTCTGATATCTCCTTTACAAGATCATTTAGGGACCAGATGAGATATGTGTAAACTTTCTCTTAAATAAAAAAGACCTATTTAATATTTAGTAATTATGTGAGAACAGTGTTAACATAATTTTCACATTGTAAATTCTACTAAATTATAGGTGCCTAGTCTTTCTGATGTGTTCCTCATAATGACTAGCACTGTATTTCAAAGTTAATGTTCTAAAAAAGAATAGTCTATGCCAAGGTCAAGGGTAATCTAACATGTTTGCCAACAAGGTACTGGACTGTTAAGAAAAGAGACTGAGTATCTTCTAATTTCTTTGATAATAGAATAAAAGATAAGGGCTTAAAGTGAAACAAGTTAAATTTATGTTAGGCAGAATTAAGAATTTTGAAAGTGAAAAGCTTTTTTTTTGTCAAATTAAATCATTTTAGTGAGGAGAGATTGGCCTTAGAAAAATTCTGTATGCAGAAGGGAAATAGATTCTACCCTAATTTGAATATTTTATACTTTCATAGATTTAGAAGTCTAATAGACTTCAGAAATTATCTAGCCTAACCTCTTTACTTTACAGATGAGCAAACTGAGTCAGAGAAATTATGTGGTATGTCCGAGGCCACATGGTTAGTAAATGATAGAATATGGACTCGCCATTTATCTGACATTAGGCAGTATCATTTTCTATTGTACTATGCTGTCTCTCCACTGAAGCCAGTACTCTCTTCCAATATCGCATTTAGTAATGACCCAGTGAATGACAAAACTCTTAAGCAAATTCTTAAATTATCCTGATTTTCTTCTAGCTTTTGAGAAGAGAGAGGACGGGAAGAGAAAAGGAACAGACACAAGAATGGAACCCTTTAAAGCTATGGCTTACTTGAATGTACCACTAATCCACAACCTGACATTTCTAACCTCCTACATTCACTGACCTTAAGCCTTTCTCGTCATTCCACAGAAAGAGGCTGATGATATCCTTGTTTAAAGGGCCCAGAGAAGAGTGGTCCTTTCATCTTCACAGTAAACTAAAAGCTGACTCAAACCACAGGGCAGCTAGCTTTGAAGGACTCTGATTCCATCATAGAGTCCCTAATGTTCCAGTGGATACAATCAAATATTTTGTGTGCAGCATATTTCAAACTACAATGTCATAAGATCACTCCCAGCCTATTAATAAAGTTATGGTACAAGAGAAGGCTTTAGGCTCCCAAGGACAAAGACACCATAGTGGCAGGGATGGGTTGTTGGGTGTGGTTGTCCAGGTGGGATAAGGGATTTCTAAAGTAAAGTTGATAAATAATAATACAGGTTATGGCAACTCTGGGAAAAGGAGAGAGGGACTGAAAGCTCAGTATAATGCTCTCATTCAATTTTGAAGGGATGGATATGGTTGGCTTTTTTAGGGCAGCTAGGTGGGGCCTAGAATCAGGAAGGTACAAATTTAAATCTAACCTCATATACTTACTAAGCTGGGTGACCCTGGACCTCAGTTTGTTTATATGTAAAATGAATTGGAGAAGGAAAAGACAAAATTCCTCCTCTCTCTTTTACAAGAAAATCTCAAATGGGGTCACAAAGAGTCAGACACAACAGAGAAAGATGATGTGCCGCTCCACAGCTGGCAGCCACACAGCATTTCCAAAAAAAAAGTATTGCCATTTGGTGTCTTTGATGTAGGAAGAAGCTTGAGGTCATTACAAGAATTTTGAAATTTCTCCAAAGCAACCTAGCCCACTTTCACGTTGTTTTTCAGCAGTCTCCCAGAGTTGAAATCTCAAAGCCATTATGGATTTTACAATCTCCATCACCCAGATATTGATCTAGTTGCCAGTGTTTGTAGATTTTTACCCTCACAATATCCCTAAAATCTGCCCCATTCTCTCCACTATCATGGCCAGCTCCCTAAGTCAGAAATTAATCACTCTTCACCTGGAGTAATTTAATAACTTCCTAATTGGTCTCTTGCCCTACATCTCTCCTCTTATTCTTCAAACAACTACCAAAGGAATATTCTTAAATCATAGCTACCTGTGTCAATCTCTTGTTCAGTAAACTCCAGAGTCTTCTGATTGCTTATAGGTTCATAGACAAACACCTGTTCAGCTGAAGACAATTGGTCTTCAGAGGACCTTTCCAGGCTTATCATACATTGTTATTTTTTACTCATTTGATGGGCCAGTCAAAATGGCCTTTTTTGGTTATTCATAGATCATATGCCATCTCATCTCTTTGAGAGTCCATGATCCATGCTTGCAGTGCATTTCCTCCTCACCTCTACCAAGGATTTCCAATCCAGCTCAAAGTCCCAAATCATTGTTAACTTTTTTATGGCAAACCTTGGAAATTGGTAAATGCTCTATATAAAGAGCTTGATTAATTGTTTTGTTGTTTGGTTAGACTTAATAAAGTTATGAAAGCACTATTAATAATGCAGATTATATTTAAAGCATGATTTTCATACTTTCCTCCCTCAAAAGCTGGTTGTTAAATATTTACCAGGACATTCCCTGACTGTACCTTTTAGAATTTCCAGCTTCTTTCAAAGTTTAGTTCAAGTACAACCTCCTATATGGGACTCTTCCAGATAACCCATCTGTCAATGCCTTCCTTCCAAAATGATCTTGCATTCATTTTACATATCTTTATATTAACATGCTGTTTCCATAGTAACAATAATAATAATAGGTAACACTAATATTCATTTACTATGTGCTAAGCACTGTGCTAAGTGCTTTACAATTATTATCTCTTTTGATTCTCCCAACAACCCTGGGAGGTAGGTGCTATTATTATCTTTATTTAACAGATGAGGAAACTGAGGCAGCTAGAGCTAAAGTTTTTTTGCTTTGTTTTGTTTTTTTTGCCTAGGATCACACAGATAGTAAATTTCTGAGACTGGGGAGCTTATATTTTCTCAGAAAGTTAGGTGGTGAAATGATTTGAAATCAGTTCAAATCTGACCTCAAACACTTATTAGATACATGACTGAGCAAATCAAACCTTTCTCCCCCTCTCTACTAACACCATTCTCACTTAGATTCAGTTCCTCATCAGTAAAATAATCTGGAGGAAAAAATGGGAAACCGTTCTTGTATTTTTTGCCAAGAAAATGCCAAAAGGCGTCAAGAAAAGTGACTGAAAAAATGACTAAAAAATAAAAACCTTCCTGACTGCTTAAGCTTTCTGAGAAAATCTAAGTTCAGAGCTTTATTTTTCATTTTATTCCCAATCCTCTGTACATTAAAGGAATGTATATTGAAGAGGATTTCTCATCTTATCCATGCTTTTCCATATTTTTTAGGCAGAAGAAGACCATAGACCCTAGTTTCATGCAATCTTGGGTTGTTGATACAGGAATAGGCAAATGGTGAAGGAATCAGGAGCTTTTCAGAAAGTCAATATAAATTAAGTGCCTGTTATATTCCAGGCACTGTGCTTAGTTCTGGGGATACAAATGTCAAAAAAAAAGACAGTCTCTGCTTTCAAAGACCTCAAAATAAAATGGGGGAATACAGCACACAATAGTAAGCTAAAAGGGGTATAGAGAACGAAACTACCCAAAATGGGAGCATAGTGGAGAAGTGAGAGATGTCTCAAAGAGATGAAGCAAGGTAGAAAATGAGATGGCTCTATCTTGAGGTCCCTTTTTCAGTGGAGCTTTTGAAATGCATGATTCTATCCTCCAACCATAAAGACAAATGAAATATGAGTATCAAAGTTGATTCTATCTTGCAGGATGAGGAAAATTTCCCATTGATCTTGGAGTATGGCAGAGAAATCAGAGACATTCCAAACAAGTACATTTAGGTGGAAAATTAATGGTTGGGCATTCTTAATCTAGGATCAATGAATCCCCCCCCCACCAATTTAGACACACAAATATATGTGACTATTCACACATAAATGTGGTACATATGCTAATGTATATATATATGTTTGTGTATATGTTCTTGGATTGTTAAATTCTTGAATATGTAAGTTTTGTTTATGCAAGTGTACATATATTAATATATATGTGCATATATATTCATGGATCTCGGGTTAAGAATATCTAGCTAGCTAGCTAGCTATCAATATACATGAAGATATACATATATGTAGATGTAGATATTTGCATGTATATATATCTACATACATATTTATGAATTATGTGAATAGCTATTTCTCAATACAATTGGTTTCATTTGTAATACTCTGTATTTTATTTTACTTTACTTATGTAAAAATATTTCTTCAAGAAGAGACTTATAGGTTTCACAGACTTTCCCAGACTGCCAAAAGGGTGCATGACACAAAAAATAGTTAAGAAATAACTTAGGCAAACTACAGAATCAAAAAAGAGGAAATTTTTAAAGCATAAGCCTTAGAGGAAAGCCAGGACTGGCTGTTTATAAGGGAAAAAACATTTTAGTTCAGGAGAATTTTCTACACAGAATTTGTAATTGCTAACAAATTTAAAGAGATATCTTTCAATCTGGGACCCAAACCTAAAGCTCACAATATGCAAATTTTGTTTCTTCAATGACCAAGTTAAGTGAAAGAAATAGTTCTGGTTTTTAACTTTGGGTATAAAAAAAGGTGAATTAGAAAGGTGACCTGAAAGCCATAAATTATAGTCATATATAAAATAATACCATATCAGATTGAGTGAAAAGAATCCCTTTAAACTTTTCTAACATGTAGATGGTTTAAACTCTAATGCTGGAAACTTTATAAGTTATTTGAGTTTTTGGAGCTAGGGGGAAAAAAAGTAAGAAAGGGGCACTTCCAAAGTGCTGACAAAAGGTGGGGAAACCTCACTTCTCCGGGATACTTCCCTATGTTCAAAGGGCAGGGTAGGGGATTACTTTATTCTCATGTTGTTTGCTTTCCCTGGGCTAAGGAAAGGATCATCTGCTTGTACAAGGCATCATGTGGCGCAACCATTTCAAGCCCACCCCCAAACGTATGGCCATGAATTACCCTCCTCTTTTTCTTCCAAATTCCAGGGGGTTATAAACTTAGATCATCCCCTCCAATGCTCTGCAGAGTGACTGTACCCTTCATAGTTACACAATAATATTCTAGCTATATAGTTCGAGAAAAGGTAGCCCCAGATAGGCAGTGCTCCCAAGGGTATAATCTTGGGATAGAGGAGAGAATTCATCTTCTAGATGCTAATAGCAGAGAGTAATTAATCTAAGTAGCCATAAAAGAGATAGGTATTGTTTGGGAACCTCTCCAGGCTTTATTTTGTTATAAATTGTAGCCCTAAAAAAGTGAATTTTTAATTTAACAGAGCTGGATGCCCATTATGGATCTATAACATAGACTTCACTCTTAGAACACCTTCCACAGTGGATTATGTCCCTAGTCTTTATTTTCTCCAACCAACACACTCTCTCTGCTCTCCTCCCATCATATTCCAGATGGTTCTTAAATCCCCTGCTGGCAATGATCAGAACCTCATCAAACTTTCATTCCTGAATCCCCTTTCACTGCCTTGATGTCATGCTCTGGCATCCTTCCAAATAACTCAGGAACCACCAAATATGATATCCTCTATATGAGGAGGCGGTCATGATGAGCTAACAGCAGAGACATATTCAAGTTACTGACTCTGCTCAGTCCCTAGCTCAAGCATCTTTCAATGACCTACATTTCCTACAGGTTTCAAAAGTCTAAATAACTGATTCTGGCCATCAGATTCCCTACCTTGGCACATTTATGCCCCATTGTATCCAGTAGTGTGCCCAATGTGAAACAAGGAGACTGTGGAATTAGTCAATATAAGAACTAGATTTGGACTCATCTCTGCTACTTACCATAAAGTGACCTTGAACATGTTAAATCATGTTAAGTCTTTAAAACTTAGTGTCTTCATCTATAAAATTATGATAAAAGTTTCTTTGCTCATCTTATAAGGGAAGCTGCACAAAGATTTTTGAGATGGGTTTTATTCACTAGTAAACAACATCAATAATATGTCTTCTATTTATATAGGACTTTAGCATTTATAAATTGTTTATGTTAGTCTGGATATAATGCTATATTATTCTGTCCAGACTTTACTGTCTTGTTCCACACTACATTCTTTCCTTCTCTCTACCAATTTAATTTATTTTTATTCTTAAAATTGAGACCATTGTCTTCCTCATGCACTTAAATAAGATAGAAGGGGAGAAAAGTTGGTTATTATATGTGAAGGATTGTCAAATGGAAGAAAAACTGGTCTAGTTCGATGGAAGGAAAGTTTGAACAAGGTCCAATGGATATAAGTTTCAAAATGGAAAACTGAAACTTGGTATAATGAGAAGCTTCTTGACAATTAGAGCTATTGAAAAATGAAATAGTCTGTCTTGAACAATAGTGAATTTCTCTTCAGAGGCAGCAGATAGAGTTCTGGGCCTAGAATCAGGAAGTTGAGTTCAAATTTGGCCCAGATACTTATTAATTGTGTCACCCTGTTTGCCTCAGTTTTACTCATCTGTAAAAAGGATATCATAATACTACTACAAAGTTCCCAGGTTGTTCAAAAGAGATGATAATTGCAAAGCTCTTAGACCAGGCAAATAGTAAGTACTGTATACTTTTTCTCTATTAAAGGAAAGGAAATTTCACTCAGAGAGCACAAAGGAATTGTGGTCTGGATAACATCTTCTGTACAACCTCCAAAATGCTGCTCCATAGGACTAAGTCACACATTCCAGGAGCCGGTTTAGGTTGTTTGAAAATCCCAGTAGAAAGACCTTTTATGGTAAATAAATCGAAGCAACCAGTCTCGAGACAGATAACCAAGAAATAAAGAAAAGAGGCAGAGCCAGGAAATCACTCTGAATGCTGATAGTCTGCAAAGAGAAAGAGAGTTGACAATATGGAAATTCTTTCCTGCTAGAATTCCCACTGGGTTTGACAGGAGGATGTCAGATCTGTGGCTGTGTATGGCAGGAAGCTTAAGGGACATAACCATAAGCACTGCAAAGAAACAGGAGTCTCTGAAAAAGACAAAACGAGAATGGAGAGAATCCAAAAGGAGAGAGAAAGTGTCCAAACTGAGTGCCCACCTTGTTTGCTGCTCTGGGAGAATGACCATCTCTCATTCTTCAAGAGCCAGCCTAAAGCTGCTCCTTTCCCCACCCATTCCCAATCACATAACCTATTAGGACAAAGCCATCCCAGTAACTCCCAGAGCTGTTTTTGCTTATGGTTCCCTAGATGTTTTAAAAGATATTTGATTAAGCCAGGTGGAGAAAAAAATGAGACATGTCATCTTGTGAAGCACCAGTAAGGAGTGAGGGGAGGGAAGAGAGGAAGAAGTGAGAAATCAACCGTGAAAAAGAAAAAAAAATGTGGGCAGAGACACATAAAGCCTGTCAAACCTTTCCAAATTGTAACAAAAGCAAAGAAGATATAGTTTCTTTTTAATGAATGCTTTGATCAGCCAGAGTTGATATAATAATTATATAAAACTACAGTAAGACAGAAATAAGATGCGCTTCTCTCTTACACAGCCCATAACCTTTGCGATTGGTTCATTTCTTTTAAAAACCTTAATAAGCCACTTTAAAACAGAAATATTCTATATGACAGGAGAGAACCTATACACTAACTTGACTTTTACAAGTACCTCATAAACAAGGACTGGGGTACCCTTTCATTTTTTTCTCTTGGTTTTTGTGAACTGCCCAACTCATGATGCTGAATGCTTATTACTAGAAATAGAGTTTCCCCCTCATTTCTCAGACCTAAAAACAATCTTTCAAGCTATGTTGTCCTGCTCAATGTTTATAAAACATCACTTTCTTATCCCCTCTCTTCTTCTCTCACTTCCTCACTCCCCAATTCAGCTTCACTTTAGCAGGATTTCTCATCTCTCTATATCTAGCTTACCCATTCAGGAAATAATAAGTTGCCTCCCGCTGCTGTAGGCATTGACTCTGCTTGCCTCCAGAGAGTATGGAGTAAGTAAGCATCTGCAGAATGAAGCTTCCAGAGGCACGTGTTTTTTACAAATAGCAAGGGAGAGAGGAGGTTGCCATGGGAACAGAGGAGGACACTGGCATGGGAGTTGGGCACTTCTGCCCCTGTGGATGTTGACATGGACATTCTCATACTCCCATCTTTAGACCCATCTTTTCTGAAGATTCTGTCCTTGGAAAAGACATTTTAACCTATTGGTTAAAAAAGTCCAGTTGTATCTTCTTTATAATATATTCTTTAAACAGAGATGGACAAGTTCTGGTATAGAAAAGGGGACTGTCACAGATAGGGGGAGCTTGGTCATGAAAGAAGACAAAATTTATTCTCTCTTATTTATAGAGATCATACCCTTTCTTAATATAAAACAAACAAATAAACAAATATCTTACAAGATCTCTTTCTATCATCATCAATGAAAAATTTGGAAGGTTCTTGAGAAAGAAATCTTTTGGATGCCTTCACTGTACTTCCATATCTGTAAGGGTGCCCAGTACAGAAATGTACTGATGTGAATAGTAAGGATTGGAAAAGGAGGATATAATGGAGGGCATCATGCCCTATTGAAAAAAAATTAGATTTGGAGTTAACAGAATTGAGTTCAAATACCAGTTCTGCTACTTGCCAGCTACACATCTTTTGGTCAGTTATTTCATTTTTCTTAGCCTCAGTTTTTCTATCTGTAAAATGAATAAGTTTAAATCAAATGATCTTAAAGGGTTTTGTTTTTGTTTTTGTTATTTTCCTAGCTCTAAATCCAATTAGGCTGAGAAGCTCATTGGATGTTAAGTAACTAGTTGAGTACAATAGATGAAAGAAGGAAGATAAACTGCAATAGACAAGTATATTGTTGACAGGTAGGTGGCCAGGATTAAGAGACTGTAATTATACTATGCCACATAATTTATAAAACAATTAAGTTTAAAAAACAAATAAATGAAACATTTTAAATATTCATACTCTGTTGAATGTACAAAGGTTGCTTGAATTAATTTTCCCCTACATTTCAATCAATTGTTTAAGCACTGTCTTATGTGTATATGTAAATACATGTGTGTACACACACACACACATATATATATATATATATATATATATATATATATATATATATATATATATGTCTGCAAAAAAATATATATATATAAACCCATATATATACACCTATAAATATACACATATCCATACACACAGATATATATATATATATATATATATATATATATATATATATATATATATATGTATATCTATATATATATATACACACATATACATGAATACATATATATGTACAAATGGCCTGAGCATGGGGGAAGGGCAAAGTAGGGGTAGATATGGGAAAGAACTTGGACATAATATGGGGTGAGGGAGACTCTGGGGAATGCAATGGAGCTGGCATCCGTCCTCCTTCCACATGCAGAACACTGATTTATTGGGACTGGAACAATTTGTCTAAAGCTGTAATTTTAACTACCTCCGTGCTGAACAGCCAATCAGAGGGCTCACTCATCGAGGCTTTTATGAGTCCCCATAAAAGCAGCAAAATGAAAACTCAGGGGCCCTTAAAATATACTCCAAGGGTTTCTGCAGTGCAATTGGAGGCTTTTATGACTCCTGTCAAGACTTTTATGACCCCGTAAAACTAGGCAGCAGCCTGGCCTGAGATTGAAAGTGGCCCCCACTGTCTTAAAGTCTAAATGGTCTGGTACATTTATAAAGCCTAGCGGAAGGATACAGGGAACCCCCTCCAAGATGGAGTTTGTCCTGCCTCGTTCTTGGGCAGAGGAATGAGTGGAAACACCATAGAGTAAGGGAAACAAAGAGAGGATACAAGCAGAAACCATGAGATGAGACCAAGAGATTTCATATGTGTTATAAGTTATACCTTGGCAGCATTTTATAGCACTAAGCATCTCTTTACCGTTTGCTAAGCATAATCGGTTAAATGTTCACCTGATGCCAGACAGCTTCATAACTTATGGGGGTTGGGAAGAGATTTCCTTCTCTAGAAAGGTGAAAAAGAAATAGGCTGAGGAAGATTGCGCTCAATATTGTCACCTTTTCAAGGGTATCTTCCTATTATTACAGGGATATATGGGGAATATATGGGGAATAATAGCATATGGGGAAGAAGATATGGCAGAAACACAGAATAGTGTTTTACCTATTCAACATGGTGCCAGCAAATTTGGCCTTTAGATTGGGAAAACTCTGATAGGACTTACTACTTCCCCACTTGTGCAAAATCAGTGAGAAAAAGAATGAAAACAAGGAAGAGAAGGAGGAAAAGAAGGAAAAGGAGAAGAGGAGGAGGAGGAAGAAGAAGAGACAGGAAGATGATGAAGAAGAAGAAAGAGGACTAAGAGGAGCAGGAGGAAAAGGAAGTGGTTGAAGTGAAGAAGAGGAAAGAAAGAAAAAGCTGAGGATTTATATGCTGATATTTTTATTCAATCACAAAAAGTGGTTATTTTATCTACCTATGTAACCATTTAGAGAGCATTAAATATAAAGAATAATAGCAGAATATAGTTGTTTCAATCAGAACTATTGAATAATATTAGAATAATGTGATGATGATGATAATGATGAAAATGACAGAAAATAGACATTATTAAAACACTTTTAAGATCTGGTGCAAACTCTTTCCTGCCTCGTAATATAGTATAAGGAGCTTTAATATTATTATGCTCACGTTACAGATGAGGAAACTGAGAGCCAGAAAAAATGAGTATAAGGTTATACAGCAATTAAAGGGCAGGGAATAAACTCCAGTTTCTTGAATCTAAGATTAGAGCTCATTCACACTATGCTATTTTATCACAGGTGCTTCTCCTGACACTAAAGGGGTTCTCTAATTAGAGCACACGTCTAAGCCATTCTTATTGAGACTGAAAAATGCAATCCAATCTCCTTTCTTCCTTCCTTTTCTCTTCCCTTCCCTTCTTTCCCTCCTCTCTCCCTTCTCCCTCCCGCTTTCTTCCTTACTTTTCTCCTTTCCTTCCTTCCTCCTTTCCTTCCTTCCTTCCTTCCTTCCTTCCTTCCTTCCTTCCTTCCTTCCTTCCTTCCTTCCTTCCTTCCTTCCTTCCTTCCTTCCTTCCTTCCTTCCTTCCTTCTTCTTTCTTTCTTTCTTTCTTTCTTTCTTTCTTTCTTTCTTTCTTTCTTTCTTTCTTTCTTTCTTTCTTTCTTTCTTTCTTTCTTTCTTTCTTTCTTTCTTTCTTTCTTTCTTTCTTTCTTTCTTTCTTTCTTTCTTTCTTTCTTTCTTTCTTTCTTTCCACATATACATGAGTGGTAGTCTAATACAGTGAAGAGAATGGTTGGTTGGTTTAGAGTTAGAAATCCTCAATTAAATCCTGACACTGACTTCACTTTGTGACTTTAACCTACCTCAATTTCCTCAATGATAAAAATGAATGTTTAGACTAGATGGCTTTGAAAGTCTCTTCCAGGTTCAAATCTATGATTCTATGTAGAAAACTATCTTGGCATGAAGATATAATAAGTATAGAGACTATGGGGAACTTGGTCTTATACATTTTTAACAAAGTGTCTTTCTATCATGCAGGGGGCAAATTTTTTTCTTCAAATAAGCCTGGGAGCATTCAGGCAAACCAGGGACTTGGTATCTTGGCAAAGTAGTAGGAGAATGAGTTTCCTGATAAACTGCAAGTCAAATTTGGCCCTCAGGCACCCAAGCACAGTACCTAATGAATGCAGTACAAGTGATGGATGGCTGACTTCGAACCTCAGAGAGTATCAAAGAAACAGAGGTGATGGTGCATTACAACGCCTAGGGTATAATCTGATGCACTAGCTTCACCATCGCATCTTACAGACCAATTATGGACTCTGGCAAAACTGACAGTGTTCATAAACTTTGATTGATCATGTTCATCCTTTGGATTTTCCAGGTTGGAGAGGAGTAAAAGGTAGGAAATCAAACAACATTTGATTGAGTTATTGTTGTGTTGGCTCTCATTTACAAGGTCAGTTGTTCCACCTAGGCAAGAGGGAGGAGTATTACATAACAAAGGCATATTGCAATAGGATGCACATAAGAAAATGCATACACTCCTAGTCAGTAGAGTTCGCTCTATAATCATAGCAATGACATATGAACATCACTCTGTAATAAAATTTTCCTTTGAAATAGCCCTTTCATCCAACCCATCCTTTTTTTTTTTTTTTCCACAAGTAACCCAGTCTGGATCCTGGGTTATTGAAATGCTGTCTATTTGGGGACACTGTCAATGGGCCAATATGTCTAAAATATAATTTTTATCATTTCTCCCCATTCTTCTCGAACACTTACATTCCCCTTTAAGAGATTTTGTGCCTCAGGACATGATATAACTTTTGCTGACTGTCATTTGGAGCTTTACATAATCTAACTCTAACTCCCAATCTAAATGAATCCCCCAAATTCCCTAACAGAACATATCATTCATTCAGAGTCATTGCAGTCCTCACTCTATCTCACTCACTCATTCAGCACAGCTATCTCCAAATTATGCTTATTTCTTATTTTAAAGTTTTCTGGGGGAGTTAGAGAGTACAGTGGATAGAGTGATAGAATAGGAAGTCACATTCATGAGTTCAAATCTGGCTTCACTCACTATCTGTGTGACCCTAGGAAAGTCACTTAAGCCTGTTTGTCTCAGTTTTCTCATCTGTAAAATAATCTGTAGAAGAAAATGATTAATTATTCCAGTATCTTTGCCAAATAAAATACCAAAATGTGTTCACAAAGAGTCAGATATGATTGAAATGATTCAACAACAAAAATGCTGAAAAAGTTGGCCTTTCATATCTTCAGCACTATCCTAACTTCATTTCCCCTTTTCCTGGAATGATTTCCCTTCATGCATCTCCAAATGTTGAATTACGTATCTTTGTAAAGGTCTAGCTTTAAGTGTTATTTCCTTCCCTTTGACTACATCCCCCAAAGCCAGAAGTGATCTCTTTAAATTTCTCATTTTCCCTGTCTTTTGCACTTAACTATTTGCATCCCTGTGTAATTGTTGAGTTTTTGTTGTTGTTGTTATTATTGTCTTATTTGTTATTAAATCTCCATTATTAGAATGTAAGCTCTTTAAGGACAGGAATATGACACTTCTGCATCCCCAGTGCTTGCCCAGAGTAGGTAGTTATGAAATATTTTATAGAAACAGAAATCATTTTTATGCAAAGGTAAGAGGAAAGTTGCTCAAAGAGTCTGATATGGTTAAGCAGGCAAATTTTTAACCAGCTCGTGTTTTTAAAAGTCAAATATAAAATTGGCAACATGGACAGCAAGATAAAATTTTAAAAAAGTTCTGTACAGTTCTAAAAAATAATATTAGAAGATAAAACCCAGAATAAGATGAGACTGATGCATTTATGAATATCAAAGGACAAAAAAAGATGCTTCTTTTAAAAAAAAAGGATTAAAGAATGGGAAAATACTGATTTATTTGAATGGAATGATAAATAATTAATGATGATGGAAAAACTCACTTTTTGCTTTGCTTTTGTTTTCTTTTGCAAAGTGGCAGAGAGGCATCTTGGTGACTAGAACTCAGAGAAATTAACTTCAAATCCTGCTTCAGGCACTTCACAATTATGTGATCTTGGCCAAGTCATTTAACATATCTGTGCCTCAGTTTCTCCATGTATAAAATAAAAGGATTGCATTCAGTGGCCCCTATGTTCATTTTCATCTTTCAATCTTTCATGCTATTATCTTGCATTTGGTTTGGGAAGACTAGAATACAAATGAGTTGAAAGAGGGAATAGAGGGACTAAGCAGTCATATAATACTTCCTATGTGCCAGATATAATATTAAGTATTTTACAAATATAATCTCATTTGATCTTCACAACAACTATGGGGGGTATGTGCTATTTATTATTTCCATTTTACAGTTGAGGGGAATAGAGGTTGAAAGACTTGCCCAGGGTCATATATCTAATAAATAAGTGTCTGAAGCTAGGTTTGAATTCAGATCTTCTTCACTCCAGAACCAATGCTCTATACACTGAATTACCAAAAGAGAGTAGAAACTAACATTCTGTAAAGATTGCAAAATGTATGAAACTGACTTCAGTGGCTTCAAGCCATTAGCCATTAAGTCCTGATAAATTATATTCTAGTTTTTAAGTTTGTGTGTGTGTGTGTGTGTGTGTGTGTGTGTGTGTGTATCTCAGGGTAGTTTTGTTTTCCTTCCTAGTGTACATGCTAGGGTGGATGAAAGGAGAATTTTTGCAATAGAATATACACAAGTGCTGCTGTGCATGTCCAGGGCAAAGTTGGGGTATAACTGCCCTAAAGGGTCAATGTCCGACTCAGAAGGTGGAGGGTGCTATGCTCTATGAGCAAAGAAGAATTGAATTAGTGCAGAAGAATAGCAAGTTGCACAGCGTCCATCACAGATGTTCACAGGGACTACTTCTATCTGAGCTGTGGCAGAGGATTCTGAGCTCATATTGGTCCGATCAGCCACAGTCAGATACACTGTAAGTCAATTCTTATATATTGATGTCATTTTGGTACTTTTCAAGAACAAAGGACAACAATCAAGTAACCACCCAACTGGAATAGCTTACCATTTCCTTCTCCAGCCCATTTTACAGATGATAAAAGTAAGGCAAACAAATAGAGTTAAATTACTTGTCCAGAGTCTCACAGCTAGTAGCTGTCTGAGGCTGGATTTGAACTGTTCTTCCTGACTCCAGTCCTGGCACTCTGTCTACCTATCTACTCTTTAACTGAATGATTGCAAATCCTTTAAGTCATTCTATGTCCCCAGCCAGTCTGTACTTTGAAGAATAATGTTTTGGGTTGTGCAAAGAACTGATAGACACCATTGTTGAGTAATATGAAAGATTATAGAGAATGGGAGAAATTCCATATGACTGGAAAATGTATTTGTTTGTTTAAATTTCTGGGAAGTGTTATATAATTGATGTAAGGAGCTTTCAATCAGGTAACTTATTACCAACACAGATCAACAACTATTCAACTTATTTTACACATTTGCATAGGTACACAAGGACTTTAAATGATTGACTGGTCAAGAGCAACACAGTCAATAGTTACTGGGAGGCAGAAATTGTAGCCAGGTCTTGAAGAATCTGAGTCTGACTGTCTATTCATTAACCCCATGCTATCTTATACTATACTAGAGAATGGTTACTGTTATTGGTTTGTAATTACTATTTGTTTTTAAAGAAAAGAGGATAGTCTATAAACTGTAAGGTCAATGAACTTAGTTTCTATGACAAAATTCTAGAAATTACAATTTAAGCAGATGGTTTATTAGAAAGGAAAGTAGTGATCACTAACAACCAGTATGACTGAAATAAAAATAGGTCATGACAGCAATCAACCAATTTTGTTACTCTTTTAAAAATGCAAAACATTTGACACTCTCTTCTTCTTCTTCTTTTTTTTTTTCCCCTGAGTCTGGGGTTAAGTGACTTGCCCAGGGTCACACAACTAGGAAGTGTTAAGTGTCTGAGACGAGATTTGAACTCTGGTCCTCCTGAATTCAAGGCTGGTACTCTATCCACTGCGCCACCTAGCTGCCCCGACACTCTCTTCTTGACAAGTTTTTTCACTAGCAAATTTCTTATGATAATATGGAAATATACCGATCACATAATAGTTTAGTTAGACAAATTTTGAATTGGTTGAATGATTGGACCCAAAAGGCAATCTCTAACAAGGAACTCTGGGGACTTTCCTATAGCATGATGTTCATATTTTTTATAATGGATTGTTAGAATGAATGACTAGATGACATTTTCATCAATTTTTGGGGTGTCATAAAACTTGGAGGGATAGTTTACAACATGAATGACCCAATGAAAAAGATTAAAATGAGTTCAATGAATGAATCTAAGAAATTTAATTGAGATAAATATAAAAAGTTATACTTGTGTTTATAAAATCAGCTTTACAGTTATAAGATGGGAGAGTCATAAGAAGATTATACTTTACATGAAAAATATTTTGGAAGTTTCAATAAACACACAATCAACAGTGAAAAATGGCAGAAAACAATAACACAATGACAACAACAGCTTCATAATAGCCTGTAGGAGAATCACAATACTTAGAACGAGAGAGTTGTTCTGTGGTTGGCCCACTCCTGGAGTAATCAGTCCAGATTTAAGCTACAACACATCCAGAGTTGGTCAAAGAGGTTACTGAAAGTCCTGGAGACTATGCCATACAATTATTGGTGGAAATTGCTGAGGTCACTTAGCTGGCCCAAGAGAAACCTTTGTGGTAGTGATGAAGGAGAAAAGACGTTGGTAACTATCATCACAAATAACATGATGGTTTGTTATTTGGAAAGGGAATTAGCTTTATTCTTCTTGCACACTGGATAGAACTCAAAGGAAGGAGTAGTAATAGTGATAAAGTAGAATTAAGCTTAATCAATGTAAATAACAATTTTCAGACTGAGCTTTCTAGTAAAATGAGCTGCCTTGGGAGGTACTAGTCATTTTTCTTCCTTTGAGGTCTCAAAAAAAAAAAAAAAAAGCTACAGGATCCCTTATGGGATATGTGTTAGAGAAGATTCTTGTTCACATTCAGTTTAGACTTGACTGCTGAAATCCCTTCTGATTCTGAAATTCCCTGCTTTTATGAACTGAACTGAATTTAATCCACATTTCAGCCAACCTTGGAGGCATTTGTTAAAGCCCACTTCCTTCATGAAATCTCTTTTGTCTGCTTCAGCTCATGATGATGTGTTTCTTCTCAAAGCTAGAACACTCACTGTCTAAACCAGTTATTTAAGGTATTCTTACAAACTACCTTCAAATGATATTTTATGGTATGCTAGATCCAAGTCCTGACTTTATCTATAAATTGGAAACTCCTCAAGAACAAGGGTTGAATGTTTGATTCCTTTGAGTCCCAAACAATGCATACCTATTGAATTAAATTGAATAAGAAACGAATCTCTAGGTCATCTTGCTGATTTTAAAGATGTATTTCCTCTATAGCCTAAATTCATTCTTCTCTGCCCTGCTCAGAATGAATGTGTATATCACACATTTAGAAAACACCTCATCAGCCAGCTTGGTTCAGAGCTCACAAATTCCAAATCCATGTTGAAATTCAGAAATGAAATGTATATATTGGAATAGAGAGTAAATGTGGATAGCTTATAGAATTCAGTTCCCTGCCTCACAGGAATTGAAAATGTGATCCTTTGCTAGCTCAGACAAAATCTTCCATGCTACATTAGGTTTGATGGTAAATTTTTTACTTGTAAGCTTTTATCAGAACTATATATCTGAAATCTTAATAATGATATCAACAGTCTCAGAACTAATTCCAGATTTGGAGATCAGCATAGTTTATAAAGGTTCTTCAGGTGGCTAACAGGACCATTCTTTTTTCTATTTTAGGAATTTTTTTTTAAAAGATGACCATGTACCTTAAAAAAAATCCATGAGAAGAGGAAATTAGGATTATCTTTGGAGTGAACAAATATAACAAGTTATGCTGTAAGATACAAAATATTTGAATTAAAAACTGAAAGAAAAATACATTTTGAGGACCAAATCTGGCCCATTGATTATTTTTGCATAATCAGTCAACTAAAAATGATTTTTACATTCTAAAATATAATAAAAGTTTATTTTACATTTTTGCATTTTAAATACAATAAAGCTTTATTTAAAAATATAAAAATCATTTTTAGCTTCTGGGTTGTATAGAAATAGGCAGTGTGCCAGATTTGAGTAGCCCAGGTGCAGATTCCTGATCTGAATGTTTCCAAATGCTCATCATCTCATATACAATATTTATGGATTGAAAATTTCACTCTTACTTGAGATATTGGAATGATGTAGATACATACACATTGTGTCTTCTTCACAAATACTGAGATGTACTTTGGACTTCAGAGAAACATTCAGTGGAAAAGAAACTTCCTGATGACTCTTTCTACAAGCCATCTTGAACAAAGTTAGTTGCCTTATAGGCAGTCTACCTAACAGAACACTAATCCTATAGATGCAGAAACCTGACAAATGGAATATAGTCACAGGTTTCTGGATCCCAAGACTACTTCTAATATAAATTGATGTGATTGCTCTTATTTCCCTGACAGGGAGGTAGATGGGTGAGTGAGAAATAAAACAAGCCCAGGCCAAGAAAGGTGATATCAGAACCCATAAACCCCATCCAGCCATGGCTAGAGCAGTAATTTCTTTGGCATGACTGTAGAAAGAAAACTCACTACGACTAATCAATATGTCACCAGGTCTCAGGCAATGGCCTTGTTTTAGTTATAAATCCCATCAGAGCTGGACAATAGGAAAAAAACCAGTGGTCATAGGGCAGATAGAAAACTGCACACATAGTAGAATAAGTGGCAAGATAATACAACAAGGAAAAAAAGAAATGGACATTCCAATATGATGAGGTGGCTGTGTCAGTATTGTGGAAAGGCTGATATTCACTACACTGAGAAAAATGTCATATGTCTCAACTTGGCGACCATATGTCTCTTCCTTAGCTATGGCTATGACACACACACACACATATACATATTGAACTGTATGGCAAATATCCAGATTTTATGGATAACAGTGACTGCTTAGGTAAGAAAAATCATAATTATTCAATTTTATAATTTTAAAATAATTATTTAATTTAATAATTTAAAAATGAAACAGAAAAAAGATCCAGTTGCTTCAGATTGATGCTTTTAAAGTCTGTATTGTTCAGAAGATGAGGTGTTTTTTGAGATTCAACAAAAGGACATATTTAGCAGTCTCACCACAAAGCTTGAATCATTCAAAGGCGATAATAAAGAAAGGATAAATATATATTTTAGTAGCATTAAACATGTAGCCATCTTGAATCTTATGATTTGACTCTGATACATATAGCAGGCATTCGACCAGGGTCTTGTCAAAATTTAAATGGCCCATCTCATGTTCATTGTCCATTATTCATGGACTTGAGGAAGATGAGTATAAGAAATCAACATCAGCTATTCTATTTGGTGCAGTGATGACTGATCAGTCTCCAAAAGGCTCCTAATCTTGAGTCATAGGCCTTGTACTAGGTACTTATAAAGCTTTTTGCTAATACATGAAACAATTCCTAAGCTAATACCAAGTGCTAGCCTCTTTGTCTCTTTATTTTCCATAGCCAAGGAAACATATGCATACATTGAAAGTTGTACTATTATTGAATAACAGTATATGTAAACATAAAAAGACACAATGAAATATGGAAACTACATATAAAATATATAAATACATAAAAGACAGATGTGTGTAAGTATGGAAGAGAGAGAGAGAGAGAGAGAGAGAGAGAGAGAGAGAGAGAGAGAGAGAGAGAGAGAAGAGAGAGAGAGAGAGAGAGAGAGACAGAGAGACAGAGAGACAGAGAGACAGAGAGTGCAGAGCATAGAATTTATTATTTGCAAATAGGGATACTTAAAAAGAGAATGCACACTTAAAAGAGTAGAGAAAAACATAGGTACAGCACTAGAGATAAAAAATTCATAAAGAGACTCCCTGCCCTCAAGGAGCTTTCAATCTAATGGGAAGAGATTATAATTAAATTAGCCAGTGTCTCCATCCAAATTGACAGAGTTGCAACTTCCTGGTATTTTAAGGATTAACACAAAACATTCTAACTTTGATCAAAACATCCACAAAAATATTTTTACAAGGTTATCATCTTTGGTGCATTGATTCTATTCAAAAACAAAGGGCAAGCAACAAAAAGCTGTAAGATACCAAAACCCAGAGAAGATTCAATGCCAAATTATAATTTATTATTTATTGATTCACCCAAGTGACTACTGGGTTTTTGACTGGGTCCTGTATTCTGGAAAACTTGAGTGGAAGCAAGATTGGCATTGGTCAATTTGTGGTAAAACAAATTACTGAGAAGTACCTATTTTGCTCCCTATAATTTCAAGAGAACGATGAATCTGTTTCCTTGGGATTTAATTTAAAGTTTTGTTTTGGTTTGGAGTATCATTTTTCTCTCTCTACATACATCAGTTTCCCACTTGATCCTCTATTCTTAAAGTCCATAAAATCTGTTCTTGATTGTTCCTTCAGTATTAGTATCTTTGACTTGATTTATCTGTTTGGTAAAATGAGGAACCTGTAAAAACAAGCAAACAAACCAACCAAAATAGTTCCTGTCTTTGAGAACCTTATAGTTTAGTTTCAAGACATAGGTACTTCTATTTTTTAAATGGCTTTTTATGCTATCTTCTATCTCTAGATACTATTTGATCTCTCTCTATCTTTGTGGTTCTGGGTTTGAATCATTGGTCCCCCTGTGGTATAACACGATGGCAGGAAGAATCATCCCTGGATTAATGCCTGGTAAAGCAGTTAGTGCTCTGTTCACAGAAACAGAATTAGGGGGATCCCTGCCAGCCAATGCAAGAACCCCACTGATTCCATGGGGCTCTTTTAGGTAAATGAAAATTGTAAGCTATTTGATCCTGAAAGCTTTCCCTGCAGAAAGGCAAGATCAGGTCTTTTCTTCACATTAAGTCTTCTCTTGATTAAATTGGCTTTTTTTATAAGTGAGTTTCCAAAAGAGCCAAGTTAGTGACAAAAAAAGGGAATTTAATAGGGTCCTAGATTTTAAAGCCATGGGCAACACAGTCTGGATCTTTTATGGCATGTAATGAATAAAAGAACCCAAATCACTGCTTTTTAATGTCATCTGCCTAAGAATTAAAATAATTTCTCCCTTTATTTCCTCCTTTCTTCTTTTCATTTTATGTCTCCCTAATGCTGTTTTCTCCAAAGTGCTGCACATTAGAAAAGCAGTATTTGGAGTCAGATGGTAGATCAGCCTGAGTGGTGGAGTCCCTTCTTTCCTCTGGGCAGACCCCTCTGCACTGCCCCCCAGCTGCTCTGGTAATTAGAGAATCAGTTTGTTATTGTTGCATTTTCCCCATCTGTTTTTCCTTGCTCATTCCATCTTTCCATGTAATTTTCATTCCTCTCCATTCTTCCTCTCTCTTTACCTCCTTTCATGCTCTTTCTTTTTCTATTCACTGTTTCATTCACTTTCTATGCTTTCCCTTGATCATTTTTTTAAACAAAGCTACACCATACTTCTGTGGAAACTTCAATAGATTGATCTTGGGTCCTACTCTAATCATGGAGTCTTATATTTCTGTTTACAAAGTGAAAAAAAAAAGAGGTCCCTATAGCATGGAAACAGGGTATTGTGTTTTGGAATAGCCCCCCCCCCCACTATTCCAGAATTTTTCCCACAGATTTATTCTCATTTTCAGCAAACAGGCCACCACTGTCATCCTTTTTCAGCAAGAGTTTCTCCCTTTCTAGGGGGTCTGGGACAGGGCACAGGGACCAAACAGGATGATCTGAACTGGAACAGTCTTCAAATTCTACCCTGGCATAGAAACATTGGATGCTCTAGTAAAGAACAGAAAGACAAGGATGATGTGTGTCCCCTCCAGTCCTCTCTTGCCACTGAAACATCGCAAAGATGCCAGAGAACACAGGGGAGGCAGAACATCTCCATAAAAGTGTTTTATTTTAATCGCTGAACAGCTTCATGCCCATGAATCATCCCTCAGTTGGGGAAGGAGCACCTGCAGAGATCCATCAAGACCATTCCAGTCCATGATTGGGGAGGGAGTGGGAAGACAAGGCTGCAGGGGACATCCAGCTGTCATACAACTATCTGGAAAACTACACAGTCAGGCTGTGCACCACTGGATGTGGTTTGTTTCCGAGGTAGAAAAATTATTGCCTGTTCCAAGCCTAGGATGAGACACTAGGACTCTGAATCTCTTTCCAGCACAGCTGAGGATACGTAGCTGGATACCTACATTCCCCAGGGTAAAACTCATATCAAATATGTTGCTTAAATACCCAAATTATATTAAAAATATAAATATCCAAATTATTCAGATGCCCTAGATCACAGGATGCAGAATGGGAACTGCCCTTAGAGGCCACTTAGCCCAACCCCTTATTCCGTTTAGAGATGAAGGGACTGAATTATAGAAAAAGAAAATGTTTCTCTTAATGTTACAGTGCCAGTAAGTGGGAGCATCAAAATTTGAACTTGGGCCTTCTGATTCAAATTCATTCACACAAGAAAAAATTCATAAGTGCCTGATATATGCTGGGAACTATTCTATACTCTGGGGACAAAAAGAGAATCTATTTTCAAAGCACTGGGAGGAAATCTTTTTGGAAGAAATCCAGTGCTCTTTTCCCAAAGCATTACTATTTTTTCCCCTCATTTCCATCCTCCTACTTCCTTTCCCTTCATATCCATCTCTTCTTTAGTGATACAAGGTACATTTGTTGCCCATTTAGGCATTTGCTTGTCCATATGGTTCTACCTAAGTATGACTCACAGGAAGATATGAATAGATATGTTTTGGAATTATTTTCACCTCACTCCCAGGAAGCCTATGATTCCTGTCACGAGAGCAGGAAAATAAGATTATGAGATTGCCCAAATGTATTTTCATGAAAGAGGGAATACCTAGACTAAAATTATATCTATCTGTTCTCTCCCACTCTCTGCTAATATTGCTAGTCTAGGCGACAAAATTTTTAGGTTTGAGCCATTTTTCCTGTTCTCTCTGTCCCTTAATTGGGAAGGGATTTTCCAAGTTATAAGGCTTGATTCCTTTCTTACCAAATATTAATTATACATAGACCATTATTCATACTTAATAATAAATGAACTGATTTATCCAAGTAGATAACTGTAATCAGAGAAGTTATAGAAATGAGAATATTCCAGGCAATGCCCAGTGAAAGAGCTCTTCCACTGGAGGCAAAGTATCCTAGCTTTATAGAGAGTAAGCCCCTGATCTCACCTCAGGGTAAATTCTCTGAAATTTTTAGTGCAGTATGCTAGGAATAGGGATATGCTGAAGGCCCCTGCTGATCTACAAGTCCACTTTTCTCTGAGGTCTTTTTTTTTCCTCCAGGGGCCTTTCCCAGAAGAGAGTCTGGAACTCTCTGTGATCTCTGCTGAAGGCAGAAGAGAAAACCAATAAACAAAACACCTCCTTATTCCTACATTCTCATGCCAATTCTATCTTAACAAAGGTAAGGAACAACCAAGATTTAATCTCTCTACCAGTCAGAAGAGTCTGATGCAAATTCTGAGAACTTAGTTTCTAGCTATGAAACCATAGAGTCAGTTCAAAATGATGATTTGTGGGTAAAAAAGTGACTCCTTAGAGATAATTTAGAATCTAATATCTAAAAAAACCTATATTTAATGACAATAAAATCTATCCTTTTTTTCCTTCCACTTCCTTTAACAGAAAATATAATGAAGATGCTCACTGCGGTTATCTTTGAAATGGCAAGATGCAAACAATTCTCCCAACATCTTCAAGTGCCCAGCAATTCAGGTACTATCCACAAGATTCATAGAATAAATAGAAGATACTGAAAGAGACTGAATAGGCCTGGTCCACATGATTTCCCTTGAGCTCAGCCTTCAGACAGATGAATGGCCATTGGAATCAATTTTTTAGTTTTCATCTAGGTGTTTGGCAAAAAAGAGACTTTGGCTGTTTCTGAAAAGGTAAGTAGAGCAACAGGATACTAATAAAAACCTATTCTACCAAAGTAATTTGCTATCTGTAGTTTGATAGAAAGAAAAGAAGTTGGCTCCTTTATGAAAACTTGAGACAGCAAGCATTTTGTCAAAAGCAAAGTGGAACGAAAGTAGTGTGGGGTAAGAAGTCAAAGAACCTGGGTTTTAATCCTTTCTCTAGCATTGACTGGTTTGGAAAAAAAAAAAAACATTCTCTATGCCTCAGTTTCCTTATCTGAAAATGGCTTCTGACTTTAAATCTATGATCCTTATCCTCTTATATATCAATACAAGTAAATGTAAAATACACACAAAGGGACATGTATGCATTATATATTTATATAATTTATATATTTATATAATATCCTATTTTATCAAAAGAATGAATGATCTCTGAAGATTGTGTCTTGCCTGTGCCCATATCACAATGGATATATCTTCTGTTATCTGATTTAAAAGGTATGCTCATGACACAGTATTTTCTTCACACCAGTACTGTTTGTTAAGTAATGTTTTGAAAACCTTAAAACATTATTCAAATTTCAGTTACTATTATTAATACAGATGAAAGAAACATCATTATTGGGGTAGCTATATGGTGAATTGGACAGAGTCTTGCTCCTGAAGTCAGGAGAACATAACTTCAAATCCCACCTCAGAAACTTAACACTTCCAAGTCGCTTAATCCTAATTGTCTCTCTCCCTCTCTCTCTCTCTCTCTCTCTCTCTCTCTCTCTCTCTCTCTTCTCTCTCTCTCTCTCTCTCTCTCTCTCTCTCTCTCTTTCTCTCTCTCTCTCTCTCTCTCTCTCTCTCTCTCACTCTCTCTCTCTCTCTCTTTCTCTCTCTCTCTCTCTCTCTCTCTCTCTCTCTCTCTCTCTCTCTCTCTCTTCTCTCTTCTATCACAACACACATTAATTAAAATTAATTATTTGAAACATCCTCCTTCTCATAATAATAATAATAAAAACTAGCCTTTCCATAGTACTTTAAAGTTTCCAAAAATTTTTCAAAATATTATTCTCTTATGATCCTCACAGAAACTCTGGGAAGTAAATATTATTGTCATCCCTATTTTACAGATGAGAAAATTAATGCACCAGAAGTTAAGTGACTTGCCCCAGGATAAAAAGCTATTTGGTGTCTAAGACTGAATATGAACTCATGTCTTCCTATTTCCAGATCCAATGCTTTATCCCATGAGCCACCTCTGCTAACTGACCTTCCTGGAATTTAAAAGATATCTTTGGTGCAACATGAGCCTCCCAAGCCCAATGCAGAGGATAAGGTTTAAGATGGTGAGCTATCTTGAAATCATATCCTAGGAAGAATGGTTGAAAGAAACAAAGATGTTTAAGTTGTAAATATGATTTCTTGAAGGATTTAGCTTCAAATATTTAAAGGGTTGTTCTAGCTACTACAGCTGAATAGAAATGGAATAGGACGTCTTGGAAGTAGCTTGTTTTCCTCTACTGGAAATTTCAAACAAAGTGTTTGGCACAGAGGTTGCAGAATGCATTTCTGATCAGGTTTTGGTTAGACTAGATCCTTTCTGATGTTCTTTATAACACTTTATGATCTGGAAGGTACTTGAAAAATAAGTTCACCCCTCCCCCTCCATTTTTTAGTAGGAAGTCATAGAATGAATGTCTTAGTATTCTAGAAAGTTGAATATTATTGTCATTATCCTTCATGTTCCTCTTAGCTTTTTATCAAACCTTGGAGGGGGGGGCATTTTTTTCTATGCCTCAGTTTACTAGTGTACAAAGCCCAATCACTGTAGCTTACGTCTCAATGTTAATTAATGTATGTAAAGAGTAATGAGTTCCTTGTTCAAAAGGGGCCTACATATTCACAAAATGCCATTATCATTAATTGCCATTTAGTAATTAGATGTCATCAGTTCCATTAACATATCATAGACTTGTTAGCTCTTGAACCATAAAGTCTAACTGAGTGAGAAGTATTGTCAAGTATGAATATGAAAGTGCCTCTCAATGTCACACACACACTTCTGCAAAGGGAAAATGGAATCATAGCACTGCTTTCTGGGTAACTTTGAGTTAATAATGTACCAAAAGTCTCAAAAGCAACTTCAAACAATCACCTCTTATCCGATTACCAGATAATGAATTAATGACATACAGTGACTGTCTGATCAAATCTTAATTAAGCACTTCATTTGATGTGATCTGCATCTCCTGTTTCTACTGCTTCTCCTCAGCTGCCATGGATGATACTGTACCTTGGTCAGAATGCCTCTCTTCCTGCTCCATTTCATCACATAAATGTACCCATGAACCACTATTAGGGGTTATAGGAAAACGATAACTTTAGTAATGTTTTAATGAGTTGCTGTGTTCACTGCTATACAAACCCCATTATTTTATTAAGAGTTTATTGGAGCTACTTGCTTTTACCATAATACCCATTGACCCTAATCTCTACCCCATTGGACTTTTCCATTTAAAAAATATTTAAGCAAATACAACTGGAAGCAGAAATATTCTGTTTTATTACATGCCTGTACTCCCCCAAATCTCTATTGATATAATATAAATATTCCTTCATCAGTTCTCTAGGAATACAATTGGTCATTACTGGTGATTTTGGACTATATTCCATTATTGTTTTCTTTACATTATGGTATTCATTGCATCTACTGATTTTGCTTAGGTAAGTCTGCATCTGTTCATATAATTCTTTCCATGTTTCTCTCAATGCCCCATATTTATTGTTTCATGGGATTCAGTAATACATTATATTCTTAGAGCATCATTTGTCTAGCAGTTCTCTAGTTAATGGATACCCACTATGTTTTCAGGTTTTTGTTAGCACAAAAAAACCAATGTTATGAATATTTTGATACACATATATATTACTTTCCATTTTTAGTCTCTTTTGAGATATACAATCTAATACTTTTTATCACATAATTATAAATTGTATTATAGAAATCTTACAACAATCTATATCTCTACAAAGAGAGTTATTAGTGTTCCTGTAGCCAGACTGTGAATGGATATTTCCCTTCTTTACCATCGTTGTAACTTTGAAGGGTCTAGATGCTAGATTTCCAGTGAGTCAACTAGGAACTTACATACATAAGCCAACTTTCTTTGTAATTATTTATTATATAGTGTGACTTTTCAGAAGGTCATTCATTTTCCCAGTCCTCCCCTTACAAAATGTTTATTCTTTTCCTTGTTATCATAGATATAGGGAGGAATTGGAAGGTTAAGCTGGTAAATTTCTCTTAAATGATAGGGCTGGGCAGCATTGGGGAAAGGTTGAGGGAACGACTATTGATTATGAAATAGTGGTTTTACCAGGTTCCTTGAGTTCACTCGAACAATTTTTAAATTGCAATTATTTCAAGTTGTTCATGTACATGTCCAACACAAATTCTTGTGATCTTGTTATTCTATCACCAATGCTTTCTCACTGCCATCTACCACTGGTAAACACATATAAGGTTCACTCTTATTTTTCAAACAGTTCCTTTCATTATAACAACTACAAAATTTAACAAGCAATTATTTATTAAGCACCATCTATGTTCCAGGCATAATACTGAGGACAGATAGAATAGAGAAAGTACCTGAGAATAAAAAAGACCTAGATGAAATTTCTCTTCTGATGCATCTTGGCTGTGTCCCCAGACTAGTTATTCAAGTTCATAATGTGTCAGGAATCTCTTATAAGTCTATAAGTTGCTCTGACTCCAACTGTATTAGGTAAAGGGGGTTTTCACCCTGTGAATTTTTTATACAATTGAAATCAGAGGCCCAATTATAAAAAAGCAAAACAAATCCAGATATAAGAATACAAGGACCATTTATATTGTTTTATTTTTAGACTCCTAAATAATGTCTTCAAAATTCTGATCCCTTATGTAAGTCTTTAACGGTATGTAAGTCATGTTTTACCTATCATTCAATGCTGTTCTTTGTACAATCCCCCTAAAAGTAGTCCTTTATTCCCAGATACTCATCCACTCACTTCCAAGTCATTCCATTTTGAATTTGAATTTCACCTGTATAACTTTATTTTCTCATTAGTTCACAATTGATTCTCTCTCCATAAATTGTTTTGAGCTATTCTTGCACTGAAGAGGCTACATAAAAAGTAATTGTACTATGCTATTAATGGCTCACTGATAATGATCAGTTTTTGGGTTTTTTTAAAAGCACTTTCCAAACGACCACATGTTTGGGACAAAGGCCCTTGGTTCATGTCTTAATTAGACTAGAGTTCTTTATAATGTTAAGCCATAAGAAACAACATTTCTTCTTTCTTCATTCAGTTTGTGATCCCAGCCTTCCCAGGGATGCTTCTCTTAATCATGAATTTGCATAAGCTTTTCTCTAAAGCTCGAAAATCAACATTACTTTGAAATAGCTTCTTACATGCAGGGTTAAGGGCCCAGGAAAAAAGAGTATTGAATTGGCAAGACCTAAAGGCCAGAACATGTTTCTCATTGAACTAAAAAAGAAAAAAAAAACTGTTCTTAGAACTTAATATGTCTGGCCTTTGGAGTTGAGGTTTTCTGATGTAAATGAATGAAAAAAAATGGGTGGCCAAAACATGGTAAACAATAAAAATGTACAGAAATATTTGGCCTAAGCAGGATAGCACTTTCACACATCAGCTCATTGTTTCTGCAATCAGCATAGCAGATGCTTTTGGAAAAAAAAAAAACTGGCAAGCTATCAGGTGGAAGAAGACAAAGCAGAGTGTGGGAGGCTCAGGATGTGAAAGCAGTTGAGTTTACATTTTCCTTTTTTAAAAAATGAAGTATATTATTTTGCCATTTCCTAACAACACCAAATGGCAACTGTAAGTAGAATGGTGAAGAGCAGTCCAAATACCTCTGAATAGATAGGAATTTGAGCCTGAGGGGATGGTATGCCAAATATATTTTATATCCTATATGCATGTATGCATAAATTGCCTCCAAAGAATGGTACTTGACATTTATCTTCAGCATTCAGGAATGTAGGGGTTGGTTACCTCTGTTTCCCCCAATGAGTGAAGGTAAATGTCAGAAAAGATTAGTGGTCATGCACTATCCACACACTATGTATATTTTTCATTCTCTCTGTGTTCCCCATGCTGCTATTCATTTAGGTAACAGTTGTGAGAAATTAAACGTACCTGTGCTCTGTAGGGAGTAGGATTATGGAAATTAGTGCTGTAGTGTCATATGGCACTTTTAGCTCAAAAAAAGCATCTTAATAGAAAGAAAAGAGCCATGGTCCTGAAAGCAAAAAAAATCTATTTAAGGTTATAATGCTATTTAATTGTCTCTGTGACCCTGGATAAGTCATTGTGCTGTTTTATGTTTAATGAGAAGTAAAAAGAGAGGCAATACAACGAGTAAATGGGAGGATTGTCCAAATTACTGGGTGATGAGCTTGATTTTTATTATGAGTAAAGTTCTAGAAGAGCTTATTTGAGGGATGGTTTGTGAATATATAGATATGAAATGAGTGATCACTAAGAGTTAGCATGCGTTCAACAAAAACATGTTAATCCTGATTGGACTTTTGTTGTCAATGTTTTGGAGTAGATCAATTATGAAATGGATGAGGTATACAATAAAATCTTCATGATGTCTTTTTTAATTGTTTAAAAGTATCTTTAATAGTATTTTTCCAATTACATGTAAATTAATTTTTAGAGTAATTTTAATAAAATTTTGATTTCCAAATTTTTCCTACTCCCTTTCTTTCAGTAAGCTATATTATATGTTTTTTAAGTGTTCAATCATGTAAAATATTAGTCATGTTGTGAAAAAAAAAGAAACAGAACAAAAAGGAACCAAACAAAAAAGTAAAAACAGTATGCTTCAATTTGCTTTCAGACTTCATATTAAGTTATTGTTTATAAAAAAAGAAACAGAGATACAGGGGCAGCTAGATGGTACAATGGATAGAGTACTGGCTCTGAAGTCAGGAGGACTTGAGATCAAATCCAGCCTCAGACACTTAACACGTACTAGCTGTGTGACCCAAGGCAAGTCATTTAACCTCAACTATCTTGCAAAGAAGAAGAAGAATGTCAAAAACAGAAATACATGGAGCTAGATTATGGTTGAAGTAGATTTATAATGGGGTGAATTGTCAGACTCAAAGGGTATTAATTAAAAATTGACCTTAAGCTGAAAGGAAAACCCTTTTGGAGAGAGAACACTTCACAGATCTAGTCAAGATTTTTTTTAATCAGTGATCTGAAAGACTGTATAAATGAAACACTTATCAAATTTACAGATGACATAAAGCAAAATCAAATAGCCAATGTCTTAAACAATAAATCCGCATCACAAATGATCTCTACAACTTACATGGAGATGGAGCCAAGATGGTGGAGAGGACACACCTTTCTTTCTAATCTCTCCTGCTACCTACACATTAATTATGAAATTCAGCCTCAGAAATAGTGCTGGACCAGCAGAACTCATGACTATTGGGAGTGCAGCAAATTACCAGCAAAAGATAATTTTGAAGATCACCAGAAAACAAATCTGGGTTTTTTTTTGGGGGGGGAAGGAGGCCAGGCACAGGCAGGGAGGCATAGCATGGAGGCCAGTCCACGTTAAGCAGACTCGAGGCTGGGTGCAGTCTCTGCAGGTGGTGCAGACTCTGTGTGGTGGAGAATCTACAAGGAGGACTCTACCACAGTGTTGACCACTCTGCTCTAGTTGCAAGCCAGTAGATCAGCAGAGAAAATTATAAAACATCCAACAGAAATGCAAAAGGTAAAGAGTGAATCCCCAAGCTCCGGAGTCTCATGGGACCTGGACCTACCCACCCAGAACTAGGAGTGAGTCAGCATAATTCCAGTGCAACTGCTACTTCTCTGCTGCTGCTTAGAGGAGGCCTGTAGAGGAGACTTAGAAATTCTTCCTTGTCCTAAAAGCAGATCCCAGCCTTTTTAAAAAAATGAGTAAAAAGGGCAAAGTAAGCTCTAACTATAGATAGCTTCTATAGTGAAAAAGAACAGATTTCAAACCCTGAGGAGACTAACAGCAGATTGTCTCCAGATGAAGCCCCACAGGGGGATATGATCTGGTCCTCACCACATAAGGCTCTCCTAGAAGAAATTAAAAAGGATCTTAAAAGAGAGCTAAAAAAAGAATGGGGAAAGGAAAGGAAAAATTTGCAAGAAGCTTTGGAAAAGGCATATAATCCATTAAAAGATGGAGTAGAAAAAGAAAACAACTCTCTGAAAAACAGAATTTGTGAAATGGAGAAAGAAAATAGCTTCTTAAAAAATTTGTGAAATGGAAAAAAAAAATTTCCATAGAACAAAACATCTCATTTAAAAACTCAGTTGGACAAATATAAAAAGAAGTAAAAAAAGTAAATGAAGAAAATAATTCATTAAAAATCAGAACTGAACAAATGGAAAGAATGACGTGATGAGACATCAAGAACCAGTCAAATAAAACCAAAAAAATGAAAAAATAGGAAAAAAAGGTTAAATATCTACTTGGGAAAACAACAGGCCTGGAAAATAGATCTAATAGAGATAATCTAAGGATTATTGGATTCCCTGAAAACCATGATGAAAAAAAGAGCCTAGACACTATTTTTTAGGAAATCATCAAAGAGAATTGCCCAGATGTTATAGAATTAGAAGGTAAAATAGCCATTGAAAGAATTCACTGAACACTACCTGAAAGAGACCCCAAAAGTGAAACTCCAAGGAATATTGTGGCTAAATTTCAGAACTATCAGGCAAAAAAAAAACATTACAAGTAGCCAGAAAAAAAAAAATCAAATACAGAGGAGCCACAATAAGGATTACTCAGGATCTAGCAGCTTTCAGATTAAAGGATCAAAGGTCCTGGAATCTGAAATTCTGAAAGGCAAAGGAAATTGGAATGCAGCCAAGAATAAATTACCCTGATAAATTGAAAATGAAGAAGATGGGCATTCAATGAAACAGATGAATTCCATTTATTTCTGATGAAAAAACCAGAGTTAAACAAAAAATTTGACCTCCAAACATAGGACTCAAGAGAAGCATAAAAAGGTAAAAAGAACTTTTGAGAACTATATTTTTGTTATGGGTATACATAGAGTGCATGTGTAATTTGATTTTACCATTATAATATAAAAAAGGAACTAGAGGAGGAAAGGAAATTGTACCAGAAAAAGGGAAAAGTGGAGGTATAAAGATGGAGAAGACGCAAAGGAAACCTATTGTATTTGATGGAAAGAAGGTAAGGGGATGAACATTGTGTGAATCTTACTCTCATCAGATTTGGCTCAAAAACAAAATATTAGACATTTTGGTTTACAAAGAAACTTCTTTCACCTACTGAAAAGTCGGAGGGGAAAAGTGAAAAGGGAAGGGGAAGGCTAAATAGAAGGGAATACAGAAATAGTAGGGAAAGGTATAAGAAAGGGGGCAGGCTGCTTGAGGCAAGTGATGTCTGGAAGCTAAATACTGAGGAGGAGGGTATGGGGAAAAGGAAAGAGAAAAGTATAATCTGGGGATAATAAGATGGCAGAAAATACAGAATTAGTAGTTTTTAACCATAAATGTGAATGGGGTGAACTCTCCCATAAAGTGAAGGTGGATAGTGGACTGGATTAAAAGCTAGAATCCTACAATACGTTGTTTACAGTAAACTCATTTAAAGCAGGGTGATACATATAGAATAAAACTAAAAGGCTGGAGCAGAATCTACTATACTTCAGGTGAAGTAAAACAACAACAACCAAAAAACAAAACAAAAAACACACAGGTAGCCATCCTGATTTCAGATCAAGCAAAAGCAAAAATTGACCTAATTAAAAGAAAAACTATATCTTCCTAAAGCATACTATAGATAATGAAACAGTATCAATATTAAACATATATGCACCAAGTGGTGCAGTATTTAGATTTAGGAGAAGTTGAGAGAGCTGCAAGAAGAAATAAACAGCAAAACTATAATAGTGGGAGATCTCAACCATGTACTCTCAGAACTAGATAAATAAAACCACAAAATAAATAAGAAAGAAGTTAAAGAGATAAATAGAATATGAGAAAAGTTAGTTATGATAGATCTCTGGAGAAAAGTGAACAGAAACAGATAGGAGTACACTTTCTTCTCGGCAGTTAATAGAACCTATATAAAAATTGACCATATATTAGTACATAAAGACCTCAAAATAAAATGCAGAAAGGCAGAAATAGTAAACACATTCTTTTCAGATCATAATGTAATAAAACTGCATTCAATAAAAAGCCATTGAATTAATAAATAAAACTGAGAGTTGATTTTATGGAAAAAAAACAGAATAGATAAACCTTTGGTAAATTTGATTAGAAAAACAAAAGAGGAAAATCAAATTATTAGTTTTAAAAATGAAATTTTTTCACTAATGAAAAGGATATTAGAAAAATTAGTTATTTTGCCCAACTGAAATGAAGGAATATCTACAAAAATATAGGTTGCCCAGATTAACGGAGGAGGAAGTAAATAGTTTAAATAATCCCATTTTAGAAAGAGAAATAGAACAAGCTATTAATCAACTCCCTAAGAAAAAATCCCCAAGACCAGATGGATTTACATGTGAATTCTACCAAACATTTTAAGAACAATTAACTCCAATACTATATAAACTATTTCAAAAAATAGGGAATGAAGAACTCCTACCAAATTCCTTTTATGACACAGACATGGTACTGATACCTAAACCAGGTAGGACAAAATCAGAGAAAGAAAATTATAGACAAATATCCCTAATGAATATTGATGCAAAAATCTTAAATAAAATATTAGCAGAGAGATTACAGAAAATTATTCCCAGGATAAAATACTATGACCAAGTAGGATTTATACCAGGAATGCAGGGCTAATTCATTATTAGGGAAACTATTAGCATAATTGACTACATCAATAAGCAAATTAACAAAAACCATATGATCATTTCAATAGATCCTAACAAAGCATTTGATAAAATCAATACCCATTACTATTAAAAACACTAGAGAGTATAGGAATATATGGACTCTTCCTTAAAATAGTTTGTAGCATCTATCTAAAACCATCAGTAAGCATCGTATGTAATAGGAATAAACTGGAACCATTCCCAACAAGATCGGGGTGAAACCAGGTTGCCCACTATGACCATTACTATTAAATATTGTATTAGAAATGCTAGCTTTGGCAATAAGAAAAGAAAAAGATATTAAAGGAATTACAGTAGGTAAAGAGGAAACCAAATTATCATACTTTGCAGATGATCTGATAATATACTTAGAGAATCAACTAAAAAACTATTAGAAACAATCCACAACTTTTGTAAAGTTGCAGGATACAAAATAAATCCACATAAATCATCAGCACTCTTATACATCACTAACAAAATCCAACAGCAAGAGATACAAAGAGAAATTCCATTTAAAATAACTGTCCATAGGATAAAATATTTGGGGATCTATTTGCCAAGGAATAGTCAGGACCTATATAAGCAAAACTACAAAACACTTTCCATACAAATAAAATCAAAGTGTTCTTAGATAAGTTGAGCAAATTTAATAAATTTAATAAAGATAGTAATATTACCTAATCTATTTATTTAGTTCTATACCAATCAAACTCCCAAGAAACTATTTTGCTGACCTAGAAAAATAGCAACAAAACTCATCTGGAAGAACAAAGATCTAGAATTCCAAGAGAACTAATGAAAAAAAATCAAATCGAAGTGGCCTAGCTGTACCAGATCTAAAATTATACCATAAAGCAACGGGTTTATCATTCAAAATGATGTACAACTATGTATTACTATAAATAATAAAATATGATTGTTTAAAAAATCTTCCAACCAGAAAAAAAAGATCTCAGCAGGTTAAAATGATGGGTACAATCTTATGTGATGGAATTTAAGAAGGATAAACATAAATTCATAAAATTTGGTTGAAGAAAATCATATGCACAAATGGATAATTAGGGAGATATAGCCAGAGGATAGGTCTTGTAAAAATGATTTTTTACTGGGTGATATGCTCGATATAAAATACAATTAGGTAGACAAGAAAAAACAAAACAAAACGAAAACCAGCCACCATCTTAAGCTTTATTAATGATGTCCAAAGAATGTAGAATAAAAGAGTTTATTATTCAGATTTCTCATTTGGTCAGTCCTGTATTTTCAGTGTTTTGTGTTCAGGTCTCTAAGACACAAATTCGGCAAAACTAGACATACTGGAGGGAGGTAAATAGAGCAAAGATTGGAAATGATAACTTAGAAGAAGTGTTTGAAGGAATTAAAAATATCCAATCTTGAAAAATAGACTTGGGAGAGAGATAATAGCTGTTTAAAACAATAGTAAAGGCTATCATATGGAAGAAGCATTAAACTGGTTCTGATTTTTCCCTAAAGGGTAGAAGGAGAGAAAATGAGTAAGCATTATAGAAGCACAGATTAATTATAAGGAAAATTATATATATATATATACATATATATATACATATATACATATATATATGTATATATATATATATGAATTATAAGGAAAAAATAGCCTTATAATTAAAATTGTCCAAAAATTATAATGGGTTGTTTCAAGAGGTAGTATGGTTCTTCATCACTAGATGACTTTAAGAAAAGGTTGATTACCAAGCATTTATCAGGCATACTGTATAGGGAACTTATAATAAAGATTATGAATTCAATTCAACTCAATAAACATTTATTAACATCCTACTATGTGCCAAGTTGTGAAAGTGTTGGAGATACAAATTTTTTTAAATGAGACAATTCCTGCCCTCAAGGTGCTTATACTCTATTTGGGAGGGGGTGGTGGAGAAAATGCACATAAGAAACTGAATAGAGAAGAGGTTGGGTTGCCAGGGTATAGTACCTGGCACAAGGGCATATTATAATGTGGACTGAAAGCCATTAGAGAAGCTGATGGAAAAGGGAGTTAGCAGAATCCCACATGATCTTTGAAGCTCAAAAAGTTATAATAACTATGGTAAAGGAAGACATTGGGAGGAGTTTAGTGCTCTATTCTTCCAAGTAGAGGGAAAGGTAACTGGGGTGAACTGGAAAGGTTTAAAATATCTAAACCTGTCATTCTTCATGTTGACGAGATTTCAGGTGATTAACTTATTCTAGGAGGGCAGGGCAAAATAATTTTGGAATTCTTTTTCAAATCTGAGATTTTGTGATTATTTGAGTATACATCCTACCTAACTCATAGATATAACTCATAGCAACATGCTATGTCAGCCTTAAAATACTATGTGGATATATTTTTTTTATTTTAATAGTTTTTATTTACTAAACACCCAGATGGCAGTTTGATCAATACATGTTAAATATGTTAGAGTATAAATTAAATACAATATATGTATACATGGTGGATATATTCTTTTTTATATTTTTAAAATTAATTTTATAATTATAATTTTTTGACAGTACATATGCATGAGTAATTTTTTTTACAACATTATCCCTTGTATTCATTTTTTTTTTTAATTTTCCCTTCCCTTCCTCTATTCCCTCCGCTAGATGACAGGCAATCCCATATATTTTACATGTGTTACAGTATAACCTAGATACAATATATGTGTGTAAATCCAATTTTCTTGTTGTACAGTAAGAATTGGATTCTGAAGGTATAAGTAACCTGGGTAGATAGACAGTAGTGCTAACAATTTACATTCAATTCCCAGTGTTCCTTCTCTGGGTGTAGCTGTTTCTGTCCATCATTGATCAACTGGAAGTGAGTTGGATCTTCTTTATGTTGAAGATATCCACTTCCATCAGAATACCTCTTCATACAGCATTGAAGTGTATAGTGATCTCCTGGTTCTGCTCATTTCACTCAGCATCAGTTCATGTAAGTCTCTCCAAACCTCTCTGTATGCATCCTGCTGGTCATTTCTTACAGAATAATAATATTCCATAACGTTCATATACCATAATTTACCCAACCATTCTCTAATTGATGGACATCCATTCATTTTGGTGGATATATTCTTAATGAATATTTTTATTTCCCCCATCTTTTTAACAAAAGGAGGATAGAAAGACATGGAAATAATTCTTATATTCTTAGAACAGATACTCAACTTGGGGTTCCTCACCTTCCAGAAACTGTAGTGACACAGTTATCCATATGTCAGGGTGAAGTTCTACTTCTACCCTAATAATCAATCAATCAACAGTATAAACTAGATATTAAAGAACTTTTTCTGAAAACCTATCACAATGTGTGGACAATCAATGAATATATTTGAAATAATAATAAGGCTTTTGGTCCTTTGACAAAAGGTAAACAGGTGATGCCACATGCGGAAAACCTTGTGATTAATAGAGAAAATCAAATCTTATCTCTAGAATTAGGCATAAAAATAGCAGATTCTCCATTGATGAGCTCAATTATAACAGAATATTATCAGATAAGAGGTGGGATGCTTCAGCCCAAAGAGCATCTTGGAGAGTTGAAAACTAATGTCTTTACTGGATAGCACTGATCACGTCATTGGCTAGATGTCATCAAGAAGAAGCCATCCAATCAGGAAGAGAGAAGTGAAAAAAAGGACTACTGATGCCAGGACTTGCAAGGTACTCTTTTGCAATGTGTTTTTCTTTCACTTATGATTTACTATCTTTGTATCTTAAGTCTGATCCCATTCTTACCAGGGAATGATATAGAATGTGGAAGGAGAGAAGGCATTCCTAGTTTTAGACAAATGTTTCTTATAGTAAAAGTCCTTTATTAAAAAGCTAATTATTTTTAGCTTATCAACAAGAAGGGCATAGATGGGGATTCATGAACAACCATAATAGAAACTTGGTTTCTCGAAGTTTTACCTAAAACCGTTTAAGAATTATAAACACTGAATTCCCTGGAGATTCCAATCTGTGTACAAGTTGCAGAAATGTTCCAGAGAGATGATACATATATAATCAGTTTGAGTTGTTAATTTGTAAGTATGAAAACTTCCCATTACTGGCATAAATTTACCATTTGGGCAAGCAGAATTTCCACAACTATTTTGTACTTCACTTTGTTAGATTCAGAGATCCTGACCATTTCTTCTGTTGTTAATACTTTTTGATTCTATAAACAAGATATATCTAGGTTGGTTTGCAAATCAATCTTTAAAAACAAACACTGATTTAAATGGTTCATTAGAGTAATTTAGGAAAGGAAATATAAAACTGGGAGATGGAAAAATCAATCACACTTAAGGCGTTCCTAAGCAGCAATAATGCGTTGAAAGCCACCAAGGAAACTATACTATTCAACAGTAGATAGCAGAGAGAAATACAACACAAATAATAAAAGGATTTCATATTTCATTCATTGTTAATAGCCCCATCTCTGTGAATTTATTTTGTATTTATTCATCTGTGAAATATGCTGTTTCCTTCTAATAAAATGTAAATTTTTTGAATATAAGGATCATCTTATTTTTGCATCCTCCCTGTCTCCCTCCCCCAGTACTTAGCACAGTGACTGGCACATAATACACACTCAGCAAATGCTTGTTGATTGATTTATTTAATAACCAGGCCTTGGTACACATTCACCAACCAACATTTCCATTTGGAGACTCCCCTCCTCTTTCAAATACCTTACTTTTACCTAAACTTTTCATTCCAAGTTTAGCCACTGAATAATTTGAAATGTCCATTTTGAATTAACAATCACATTCTAGCAAGCCATGTTTTATAAATATATTTAGAAGACATTTTAATTTCTGAAAATATCCCATACAGTATGAATTAGCTCCCGATAAGAGTACTTGAAAGGAGCTAGCAGTATTTAGTTCTCTGCTAAGACCTCTTTGCTTCCTTCCATGTTCTTTATTATTACAAATTAAAGTCCTGGAAATTCTGACCAGGCATTTTCCTTTCCTTAAGATCAAAATGATTTCAAATTCCACTTCAAGGATCCACTCCCATCAGCACCTTCTTTCCTTCAAGTGGAATAGCTGGAAGATGATGGCACTTTCAAATCTAACCCATTCACTCCTCCACTAGAAGGCAAGCAGTTGAGAGGAGCTTTTCACATTGATTTGAAAATTGAAGCTGCAGTAGATAATTGAGTGACTTAACAAAGGGTATTGCACCACTGCTTCTAACACATAGTACCTGAAGCCAGAAGGAATAGTAAATGACATATCCCGGAACAGACTCCAAAAGGTGACACATGTATTTTAGAAAACTCTAAAGATATTTGGAATCTTCATTTAGCTTCCCAGAGGCTACAAAACCATAAGAGTTTATCAAATAATGAGAAGATTTGTGATGAGATTTTTAAAACTTTCACTCAAATCTTTTCAGTTTTCCAAAGTATTTTCACTTTTCCAAAGTTTAAAAGAACCAGAAAAACAAAAGGGGAGTAAGAAGTGATAGAAAGCACAACAAACAACAACTAAATAATGAGATAGGAAACTACTGAGGTATGTTCTGAAGTTAAATTCATTCAATTTGGATTCATTTATATAACAATATTAATGTCTGCCCCATTCAGAGCACAGTGAAGGGGAAAACCTTAATTTATTTATTTATTTATTTTCCTGAGTTCAGATCTACCCTCAACATTTATTAGCTGACAAGTCACTTTACCCTTTTTGCCTCAATTTTCTCCTCTATAAAATGAGCTAGAGAAGGAAATGGTCAACCACTAAAATATCTGTCATAAAACCCCCAAAAATGGATTACAAAGAATTAGATATGACTGAAAAATGATGGGAGAACTTCAAGATGTTTGGGAGATAAATGGGCATAGAGAATAGACAAAAATGACAGGCAGAGTTGTGACAAGGGTCCTATTCTCATTATTATTTCACTGTTTCATATCATGTTTTGTGTTCCCTATCAATCAATCAGTCAATCAATATGTTGCCAGTTATTAAGCATCTTCTATGTGCTAAGTGTCAGGGATACAAGAAATGGCAAAAGACAAGTTCTACCTTCAAGGAGTTTATAATGCAATCTAGATCTTCAATTATTGTAAAGGAAATTCCAAGCTTATATTTCCTGTATCTGACTTTAATGTCAAGTGTACACCTTGTCTCAGCGAATTAGGACTACAAGGGCCTTAAAGGTTTTCTAATCAAACTCTCTCATTTCACAGATGGGAATGTAGAGACCTGAATTGATTTGTACAAAGAAATGCAGCTAGTAAGTAATGGAGAGGACTTAGACTCATGGTTCCTCTAGTTCCAAAAACAACAAAAATTTTTTTCCTTTCTTTTCTAAACTTTTCTCAGCTCTCTCTTGCATACCTCATCTCTGTTCTCACTTTTTTCCTACCTTTCTTATTTGCCTTTAAAAGTCTTTTATGAACACTTTCAAAAAGGGTTTTTGAGCTTGAGACCAATTCATATCACTTTTTGAGACTTCTTCTGTGCACATTTTGTCCTGGTCTGAGTTCATTTTGTTCTTCCTTGTTACCATAATATCTTTCTATGTTCAAGATTCTTTTCTGTTTCTTACTCATTTTCTTTCCTTTTCTTTTGGTATTTCTTCTTCTTCTTCTTCTTCTTCTTCTTCTTCTTCTTCTTCTTCTTCTTCTTCTTCTTCTTCTTCTTCTTCTTCTTCTTCTTCTTCTTCTTCTTCCTTCTTCTTCCTTCTTCTTCCTTCTTCTTCTTCTTTTCTTCTTCTTCTTCTTCTTCTTCTTCTTCTTCTTCTTCTTCTTCTTCTTCTTCTTCTTCTTCTTCTTCTTCTTCTTCTTCTTCTTCTTCTTCTTCTTCTATTTTTTTTTTTTACTTTTAAGGTGGAGTTCTGCTCCTGGGGTAAACGGGGTATTGTGCCAAACTTCCTGTGTAGCTCCGATTTTTGCCTTTGAGCACAGGGGCTCTTTGTGTCTATAGGGGATAGCTTTGCCTTCTCTAACAGCCTTTATTTCCCAGAGTTTTCCTTCTGGAAAAGACTAGAAGCTGCCCAACTTATTTGCTCCTCTACTAAGCCAGGATTGATGATCTTAATTGCTGATTTACTGTGATAAAGACCTTTTTACCAGCTTACACAGAGGCTGTCTGAGTTGGGCTGAACACCCTTTATACCCCAGTGACACTGACCTTACTTGAAGTTTTTCTAGTCTGTCTTGTGCTAGAAAGTGGTTTCATTCCATCAGATTCCATTCAGAGGCTTGATTTCATGTGGTTTTTGAGGGAAACTGGGAGAGCTCAAGTATCTTCCTGGCTTTCCTCTCATCTTGGCTTTACCCCCAGGAAGTCCCAAAAACAAAATTCTTTATACTCTATCACATAGAATGCATTCTTAGAAGCTAAATCTTTTCCTGATCCAGATCATGATGTCTTGTCATCATGGTGCCTACCCCTTTGTACAAATGTAGTACCATCTTTCAGGAAAGGAGAGTCATTCTAAAAGCGCCCAAAGCAACAAGTGTCCTAATTTACCTGATTCTGTCCTCAGTCAGAAGGATAATAAGTACCATATAAGATGGACCTAACCAGAAGCTTCAGTTTCCAGAGTGCTTCAAACTCACTGTGCCTACAGTAGACCTTGAAAGACTCCTCCATTTATCTATTCACATCCTTACACTCTTTATACTACAAATATAAACAGATTCCTAAGAATACAGAATACAGTAGTAGCCTTCCCTCTGTCTGCTTTCTTTAAATATCTACCAACTTAAGTCTCAGGCAGGAATTCCAATCATTCCATCTGTAGCAATATCCTCAGCATAATAAAAGTACTCCAGAGTTATCACATTGGATGTGATCTGTGGTCTTTTTTTAATGTGTGCATTCTGTTCACTAGGTTGCCATACTATGGTAACAAATTATATCAAGAGATGCAATGGACTATCACTAAATTCAGAATCAGGAGAAACTTGGGTTCAAATTCAAACTTAGACACCCAACTGCCTTTATGATCAATGACAAAATAATTAAGCAACCAACAAGCATTTATTAACTACCTATCACATTTAGGCAGCTAGGAAGCTCAGTGATAATAGAGTGGTAATAGAGTGTCAGACCTGGAGTGAAGAAGACTAATCTTTCTGAGTTTGGACATAGCCTTAGACACTTATTAGCTTTGTGACCCTGAGCAAGCCATTTAATTCAATTTGTCTCAGTTTCTTCAACTATAAAAATATATGAAAAAGGAATTGACAAACCCTCTAGTATCTTTGCCAAGAAAATGCCAAAAGGGAAATTGAGTGAATGCCCATCAGGTGGAGAATAGCTGAACAAGTTATGGTATATGAATGTAAAGAAATATTATTGCTCTATAAAAATTAATGAGTAGACTGGTTTCAGAAAATCCTGGAAAGATTTACATGAACTGATGCTAAATGAAATGAGCAGAACAATAAAGAATATTATACACAGCAACAGTGAGATTATGTGATTATCAAGTGAAGAACTGGGCTATTGTCAACAATGAGGTGATTCAAAGCAATTCCAACAGACTTTGGGTGGAAAATGCCATCTGTGTCCAGAGAGAGAACTATCTTGATGATCTTAATTGCTGATTTACTGTGATAAAGACCTTTTTACCAGCTTACCCAGAGGCTGTCTGAGTTGGGTTTAACACTCTTTATACCCCATTTTTTTATCTGATTTTTCTAGCACAGCATGCTAATTATGGAAATAGGTTTAGAAAAATTGCATATATTTAACCTATATCAGACTGCTTGCTGTCTTGGGAAGAAAGAAGGGGGCTAAGGAAGGAGAAAAATCTGGAACAAATTTTTACGAAGCAAATATTGAAAATATCTTTGCATGTATTTAGAAAAATAAAATACTATTTTATAAAAGAAAATGCCAAAAAAGGACCATAAAGAGCCAAATACAATTGAAAAATTATTAAACAACAAAAACAAACATTATGTTTAAGGTACTTCAAGGGCACTGGAAATACAAAGACTAAGATAAAAGAAGCCCTTTACTTTTCTAGGATAATAATGCAACCCTTTGCCTTCATCCAACTGCCAGGAATCAGTTCTAGATTCCCCTTACTCACATACTACCAAAAAGTCTTTCTTTATCCCCATTAATGCTCATGCCTTCTTTGTGGAATATTTCCATTTTATGTTGTATAGAGCTTGTTCTGCATATTTTTTTTAATATTCTCTCTTCTTTCATTTCATTTCATTCTCTCTCCTTAGGAATAGAGACTTATCTTTTAGTTTTCTTTGTATCCCCTGCACATGACACAAGATATGGTATATGGTATATAATATGCACTAAATAAATGTTTCTTGATTGACTGATTAAGTGGAAGATTTCCACCACAGGGAGAGAGATGATTTGTTTCTCATTTAGGACCAAATGAAGTAAATGCTGAATAAGCAATTGTTGAATGAATAAAAAAACAATACCCTGGAAATAAATATAAAACTGTCAATTAATATAAATCAACGTAATACTCTAAACTGCACAGTTTCTTAAACTTTTGGTTCCTGACCCCATTACTGAATGGGGGGGAAGTTCACAAATTATTTATCAGTATCAGTAAATATTTGATTTATATGCTTTTTTATATCTATTTACCTACGGTCATGTAAAAATGTCTTGTACAAAAAGGATTTGTGAGTGGAAAAATATTAAGTCCTACCCTAAAGCAACCTAACATGTCAATCAAAAGTGGAATGTTGTTCTGAAAATTATTCCTACTGTAACAAAAGGTCCCCTTTTCCACATCTCTCTAGAATCTAAAGATTATGGATAGCTTTCATTTGCTTATTCCATAATCAATGACCTGGAGGAAAACAAAGACTTGAGAAAAGACCCACATAAGAAGGAAATACTGGATTCTGAGTTAGTAGCATTACTGTGGTGGATAGTATATTAAACCAGAAGTTAGGAAGAACTGGCTTCAAATTCAGTCTCACATATTTAGTAACTATATGATGTTGGGCAAATTGATTAACTTTCTTCAGCCTCAGTCTCCTCATCTGTAAAAAAAAAAAAAGGAATAATAATGGCATTTTTCTCACAGAGTTTCTTGGATAAAATGAAATAATTTATGTAAAATAATTTGCAACTGTTAAAGTGCTATTTAAATGTTTTATCATCATCGTTATAATATATAGGAATGTTGTCTACGAAATACACATTTTCAAATTAGCAATGTTATTAGTACTTCTCAGTAATCAATATGTTGTGCTGGGTTTATTAATTGAAGTAGGTGAGTAGGGAAAAAGTCTAAAAAGCTGAGAAATAATTAGAAAAAAGGATATCAAAATAATAAATAGTCCAAAGTCTAGGGAAAGCCAGTCCAGAGTAAGTCAAGAATAATAGAAATTTCTCTATCTGGAGAAAGAGATTGTGAGATAGAAGAGTAGGTTTACCTGATGTGTATCCTCTAGAAGGAAAGTGGTCCATAGGATTCCATGAGGATCTTAAGATGCAAAACCAGGGAAGAAGGACTTTTGGGGTAGGGCCATTTTTGTTATCACTAACACCACAAGGAAAGGATTGGAAAAGAAGTTGTCCCTAAGATGATGCTATTAATATCACTAATACCAAGAGGACAGGGGAGGAGGAACTCAGGAGATAATATCACACCTTCAGAATTTTCCCATTGAAACAAAGCCTTAATTACCTTATTGAAGTTACAACTCATGCTATATTATTGTCCAAGCATTAATGATTGCTTGTTTGTCTTATCCAAAGCATATGGTTAATAGAGAAACTTGTTATTATTCCAGGACTCAATCTTCTCACTCATGTTGTTCTAGTTGCCTATGTAACTGCTTTGTCCAGCGATAGGCTTTTTTCTTTACTTCCTTTTCTCCACTGTGGTGTAGAATTCTGGTTAGGAAGAAGGTTGATTAGGGGATCTGTGGCCTGCCTTAATTGGATTCATGTCTTCCATATTCTTGAATATTTGAAACAATAATTTACTATTAAATATATTCCACATATTGTATATATTTTTAAAGTCTAACTAGAGGATACACATTTATTTAAATCTCTCTGGAGGGTACAGAGATGAGAAAGCAAATTTCTACTAAAGAGTTATCATTAACTTAATTTTTAGTCAATTTGCTTCCACAAACATTTATTAGGTACCTACTGTGTGTTAGCCATTAGGGGCACACAGATGAAATGATACACAATCTGTGCCTTATAGGAACTTATAGTTGTATGGGGAGAATGAGATATATAACAAGCAATAATGATACAAGACAAAATTTGGCAAGTGCACAGGAGGGATAGAGACAAAGTATTTGGGTAGTCCACTCTTCTCATCAATGTGACACTGTATCCAGTGATACAGATCCCAAACCTTTCTGTGCAACTTTTGTCCATGACCTTTTATATATCAGCCATAGGAGATATGAACCAGTGTTCTTGGACCTTTCTTAAATATTTCATTGATACTATGTGGATGCCAGTAGAGCTTATAAGACTATCACATGAATTATGTCTTAGTATGGTGTTCATAGTGTTTGTCCTAGCCATACATTCAGATATATTTTATATCCCTTCTATAAAATTATTCATTTGCAATGTATTACAATTTAGGGGGGCTCACTATGAGCCACTCCTTTGCCATTTGGGAAAAGATTAAATACCTTGAAAAATTTAAAGTGATCATTTTTGACTTGAAGGATCAGGGAAGACTATATATTTACAAATTATGTATAATTAGAATTCATGTCATTTACTCATTCATCTTCATGAAAAAGTATTCATTAACAGTCAGGTTGTGCCAGTCATGGCAAGGACTAGGTGATTTACAGAGCAGAATGTGTCCCTGACTTCTAGTATCTTATTATCTAGGACAGAGCTATGATATGGTACAGGTGGTATGGAATAATGTTGCTGGGGTAAGTTGTCAAGGGATCAGAGCTAAACTTTAGTCAATCCTCTGGAGAACATTTTAGATCATGTAAAATCTCATGAATCAGTGCAGGGTAGTTAGAAAGAGCTCCACCAGTTAAGGTTGATGACCATTCTAAATACAAAATCACATTGAAAATACTGATATATGAGATTTCATCGTTCTATCACACTTGGGGCCTTGTTAATTACAGAGGAATTGGTGTTTAAGATGTTGATTAGAATTTCAGTCAGAAATGTAAATTTCAGAATGTGTTGGAGTCAGAGTGCATAGGATGATGATGACAATGGCAATGATGATGATGATAATTTTTTCAATATCTGTCAGAAACTACTTGATCATGGAACTAGAAGCACTGATCTGTATAAATGAAAGGAGGAACATGATATGTTATATCTATTTTATGGCAAATTTAATATCTACATAATACACACATATATGTATACATATATACATATATGATATATATAAAATTATATTATTTATAGATGATACATATGTGCATATATAAACATATTATTTGCAGGTAGTATATATATATATCTATATATATCACACCTATGAATTTGTTGGTATAGACATAATCCTCTATCAATGCAAACTGGCAAGTAGTCAAAGATTTCCTACCACACTGAAAAGTTAGGTCTGCCTGGGATCATATAGCTAACACATGACAGAGTAGGGACTCAAAATATTTCCTTGGTCTAAAGTCAATCCTCTATTCATTTGGAGCCATTGCTGTTCATGTGCATGCATACAGTAACTGATAGGGATGTGATGTGGTAAATATAGAAGGAAGACAAGTGTAAATTATGCTCTTAATAAATATTAACTAAGTGAATATGGGCAAGTTACTTAACTTGCGTATGTAACTGCTTTGTCCAGCCATAGGCTTTTTTCTTTACTTCCTTTTCTCCACTGTGATGTAGAATTCTGGTTAGGAAGAAGGCTGATTAGGGGATCTGTGGCCTGCCTTAATTGGATTCATGTCTTCCATATTCTTGAATATTTGAAACAATAATTTACTATTAAATATAGTCCACATATTGTATATATTTTTAAAGTCTAACTAGAGGATACACATTTATTTAAACCTCTCTGGAGGGTACATAGATGAGGAAGCAAATTTCTACTAAAGAGTTATCATTAACTTAATTTTTAGTCAATTTGCTTCCACAAACATTTACTAGGTACCTACTGTGTGTTAGCCATTAGGGACAAACAGATGAAATGAGACACAAACTGTCCAAAACTATGTTACAGAAAAGTTGTTAATCTGAAAAAAAATGCTGATTTTAATTAACTTTAAATTTTCAAAATGCTTTTACATAAACTATTTCATGGACACCAGGAAAACCTCAGTGTATGTCCCACTTCTGACTTATATTGGTTACATGACACTAGGCAAACTACAGGTTCTCTGTACTCAAATCTAGGCAATTTTCTATGAATTCTTGATTAAATGGTGACCTTAGTAGAGGAATTTTCTCACTGTAGGACTTCCCTGTATCAATTAAATCACATGTTCAGTCCTTTTAATGGCATTGGGACTGAATCCCAAATTCTAATTCCAGGTACAGTGTTCTATTTTTAGGAGATCTAGAGTATAATGAAGTATTGAAGAAAAGTAGGGTAAATCAGAAAATGCTTCTCTTAGAGCGGAATGGGTTCCAGATATCTCTGTCTTTCACCCATTCAGGTGTCTCTGTCTTTCATGGAAATGCTTTTTCATAGAAAAGTAGTCATGACTCCTTAATCTCATCCTGTCCCAATGTGCGATCACATCTCTCACATGTAATTTTGCCTTTCTATTAGTATTTCTTGAGCAGCCAACTCCACAGCAGCAAGGAGGAAATAAATGGGTTCTGTATTTACTTTGTAATTGCATGCTAATTGATTTTTTTAAGCATTGCTACTGTATTGTGTTTACACTGTAATTCATTGCTCTGGTTACAGATGTTTCCGTACAAACCAATAGAGCATTCTAGACTGTTGATAAATGGATCCATTACTTATGTCTTAAACAAGTCCTGATTTCAATTGGCACTAGGTTAAGCAAGAGAAATAGCCAGAGAGACATGGTCAAAATAATGGTTAGTCGCCAGGTCAGGAAGAGAGTAGATGCCCTGTTTGGGTTCAGTAGTTTAAAACGCCTTCACACAATGGCTTTTTAGAATGATCTGTGTGGTATCTGGGGAAAAAAAGAAAGCATCATTATTACCACACACACTCCATCCAGAAAATGAATTTCATGAATGTTGACTGAGAACTTCTGAGTTCCTAGAGACTAAAATGCTGCCACAGTGAGACTAAACTCAGGGCATTCCAATGTAACATGAGTACATTCATTTAATAAATATTAAGAGCCTACTATGTGTGAGGCACTGCACTGTACTCTGTGGATTGAGAGGAAAAACAAACAAGCAAACAACCAGCTCCTGCTCTCTAGGAGGTAACCAATATACACAAAGTTCAATGAATGATATATACAAAATAAAATTTTAAAATGTGGGTAAAGAACTAGTAACAAAGGAAAGTTAGAAAAGGTCTTCAGTAAGGGGCTGAAGTCAAGATTGAAGGAAACATGGGATCTTACACAATAAAGAACAGGAGGGAGTTCATGAATAAGAGTGGAAATCTTTGACTTGAGATGCCCATTTCCCAGAACTAGATTAACTACTGGAGTCAGAAAAATAAGTTGTTACCTCTGGGTACTACAGTCCTATGGCTTTTGTTATCCTTCATATAGATAACAAAATATATCGTCTACTGTTCTACTAAATGGCAATGACAATGGCTGTTTCCTAGCTTTGGGTATCATATACTTTCTGGTGATATATAAAAAGACAAATATCTAATGGTGCCATCTTTATTTATTTAGAAGTATTTGGGCTGTGTGTCTGTGACAACATTTCCATCTTTCTATCAGGATATATTCTGAGGTCTCTATTTCATCTATTTTCCCCTCAGAATCTGTCTAAACCAGTAATAAATGAATAGAATGATTCCCTCATCTGACAGAGTTCCTATGAAAAACTGGCCTTTAGAAGGTTGAAACCTCACTTTCTGTTTTACTTCTTTGCCATCAGCAATGCCCCCTGGAAGGAGGAGAGCATTACAAATGACAACCAGACCTCAAATCGGAGAAAACAAGGCAATAACAAAATCTTCTTTTGAGGCTTAAATTATGTTTTTCCTTTCTATTGATCTGCTGATTTCTGTTTTGAACCAAGTAAAAGCTAAATTAGTTTTGCTATGTCTTTCTCCTGTTTCCTCTTATCTTTTTTTCCTCTTCCATTTATTCTTTTCTTTCTGTGGCCTGTATACTCTTGTACTCTCTTTTTCTTTTCACCCTCTTTCTGTTCTTCTTTCTTTTACTTCTTTTTTATTTTCTTGACCTCTTTCCCTCTTTCCCTTCTTCACCCTCTCTGTTTCTATCTCTGACTCCTTCTCTTTCCCTTCCTCTTTTCTTCTGCTCTCTATTTCTGTCTCTGTCTCTCTATTCCTTCTTTCCTTTTTCTGTTTTTGTCTGTTTCCTCTTTTTCTTTCTTTTCTCTCTCCTCCTCCTCCTATATCTCTCCCTCTCCCTCCCCCTCCTCTCCTTTTCTTTCTACTTCTATATCTCTCTATTCTTCCTTCCCTCCTCCTCAAATACACACACATAGACACACAGTCCTCTTTCGCCCTCTCTCTGCAGTTCTAACTATCCCACCTTCCCTCCCCTTCTTCTTTAGCTCATCTCTCTCTGTCAGACTACTATCCTCACAGCCCAGCCAAAGGAAGTTTTATTGATCTTTCTGTAATGCCCGAATGCCTCTGAAGGTTAAGGTCAACAAGAGTAAAGCATTCTGCTGAACCACAAAACCTAAACTCTACTTCAGTCTGAAGGGACATCAATTATTCAGAGATGTCACATCAGAGCCTCACCAGCTCTGATCATCCTGAATGGGAGAAATTTAAAGATGATCACATTGGCATTTAATGCTAGATAAAAGTAGTATGATTAGTATTATGTTCATAACTGAATAACCACAATGTTCTGAAAGAATTACAGTCATCAGAATCATAGGAGACTCTTGGGGGATACCCAAGACCTTGTCATAAACTTATGGATGAAAAGGAGCAGAAAATAATGTTTAACGGGATAGATGACCATGACCAGGATAGTGAAAGGTCTGGAAATCTTGTCACAGAAAGATAAATTGAAGGAACTAAGGATGTTTAGAATGAAGAAGGTAGTTTTGAAGGAGGTGGTGATGGCACAATAGCTCTATTTAAGAATTTGAAGAGTTGCAATATGAAATAGATATTAGATCCAGTTTTTATGATCCTAGAGGTAAAAATGAAGTAATGTAACACAAAGGTACATATTTACTCAATATGAAGAAAAAAATTCTCCCAAATTAAAGCAATCTTAAAAAAGTATCAGGGACCTGAAAAAGTAATGGGTACTCCTTAAGATAATAAGGTGGTTCAGTAGAAAGAATACTAAATCTTGAATCCAATCTGGTCTCAGACAATGAGTATGATCCCTGAACAAGTTGCTTTACCTGTTTGCCCAAGTTTTGTCAACTACAAAATGGGAATAACAATAGCAAAAACTTCTCAGGGCTGTTTTGACAGTCAAATGATATGATATTTGTCAAATGCTTAGCAAAATACCTGGCATATTATAGTCACTTAATAAATGTGTGCTTGTCCCCTTCTTCATCACTTCTTAATCTTTTGAGTGTTCTATGTAGAAGCTAGATTACTATTTACTGGAGTGCTATAGAAGGTATGCATTTTAAATTATTGTTTGTGATAGGTGATTTTTCTAATTCCTGAGATTCTATGATTCTGTGAATGTTCTCTTTATGACAGAGAAATAATAAAATAAGAGAAGATCAGATCAGGTACATATAGATCTTGAATTTTAAACGTCTTTATTCATTAATATAATTTTATGTGGTCTTTATTCCCATATTTGCAAATTATTGCAGAAACAGGGAGTGATTCATTGTAGTACAGTGGAAAGGGTAGTAACTCTGATATTATATTAGAAGATAAGGGTTCAAATCATGCCTGACACTGGAATGACCAAACTAATCACTTAATCTCCCTTAGCTCCAATTTTTGCATGTGTAAAATGAAGGGGAGGAAAGGTGCTGGATAGCCAAGCTCTTACAATGTGTCTTGCTTAAGTCAATAAATGTATCTTGATGATACATATTTGGCATCCTTACTCTCTCACTCTCTTTGTCTTTTTGGTGATTATCTCTGGCTCTTTTTTTTTTCCAGAGTCTGCAATAGCCATCTTCATAGCAGGGAAATTTTGGTAAAGAAAACATAAGGATAGTCAAATGCTCTATGACATAACCCTTAAGAAAAAAACATCAAACCTCATTTTCCTGTTCTCAAAATCCAAACACTCAGATTATTCTTAATGAATAGATATTGCCAAATGACGTCTTAATATAAGAAAAGACTTCCAGAGAAAAGCCAGTCCATTTTCTTCTTTCTTTGTGGGACTTCTATAGGATTCCAGACCAATAGGTCTCTCTCCTTTTTGATGACTTCAATACAAAGAGTTTCTTTTCTTTTCTGGGTCACCTCTACTGCAATTAAGAAACCTGGTTAAAGTTAATGTTGATAAAACTTTTAATCATTTCATCAGAATGCTATGAAGCCCTCATAGCAAACAACTCTAAACTATCCTCCAAAAGGGTTCTTTCATGAAGGTGCACTGGATACATATCTACTAAGATGACTATGTAGTGAGTTTGAAAAAGAAAAAATTCAATAATTTCATTAAGCTGAGATATCCGAGTATAAATGGTTAAGCTTTAGCTATACACCACATTCCTGGTTAACCTACTGACAACCATGGAAAAAGCAACTTTGAGAAAATGATATTCCCACTCTTACACTTGGGATATATTATGCTCCTTTGACGTACACTTCTCTGAAAAGCTGTAATGAGTGAGAAATATTCCCAAATCTCACTTTGCAAAATATAAATGAATTCTTTGACTGTCAACATTTGCTAATGACTATTGGATCATTTCTAATGTTCATCTGTTTCAGGTACACATATTTCACTTACATTTTCTCTATTTCTCCCCATATCAAAGTCATTGATTTTAGTAGGACTTCACAGTATTCTTATGATACAAATAAGTCTGCCTTTTCCCCACTTCCAAATAGCTATCTCTTCACAGAGAAGACATGGGTTGGAGGAAATTCTTGAAGTCATTGCTAAATTATGAATGATGGTTTTGTATCTTCAGGTTTGGGTTTACCCCTGTGGTTCCTTATGTGGTTGCTCATATCTCACCATTCCCCATTGCTTTGGTTCCTCCTTCTCTCACCTATTTGAGGTTGCTAATTCAACTCAGACTATCAGAAGTGGGAAAGGTTTCTTTCTTCTCTCCACACCCCTTTTCTATGGTACTGAGGCATCCAGGGATCTTTCTGAGTGCTTTTTATGTTCTATGCCTCTAAAGAGTGCTAAATTGGGTCAAATGTGTGGGATTAAGCTCACCTCATAAAATTTGCTTGAGAAAATCTCAGATCCATTAATGCTTCATAAAAATTTTACAAGGTTTCTGCTAAAGGAAGGAAAACAAACAGAGGTGGTGTCGGCATCTAGGCGCTCTTTAAATCAAACATTCTCTCTCTAATGCATTTTTTTTATGGTTCCAATCAGAAAAGCAATCAAGCATGAAGCCTGCGGCTTCCTCCACTTCCATTCCTAAAGCAAAATGTCCAGGATCCTAAAGCAGTTCACACAAAGTCAGGATGAACTCTTCCACTCTTATAAGAAGCTCATGGGAGAATTCCCTGCTCTTAAAAATACAGTAATTGTACTAGGGGTTTCCTCTCAAGAAACGATTAAGAAAGGAGGTCAAAATGATGAGGAAATTACCCCATTCTACAAGAGGTTTTTTGTGACTGATGATACTAGGACTAAAATACTCAAAGTGAGGGTGATGGCATAAGCAGATACCTCAAGAGGGTTTCAACACTATAAAAGTGGGTTAAAGAGTTTTTGGCATATTACTATCTGGATGAGATTCTTTGCCAAGTATTCATTTTATAAAAGCAGTCTCCACTGAATGAGGCTGGTTGGAAACTTGATATCTCACACAATCAATTTATCAACAAGTTATCTACCTTGGGCCAAGAATTATAATAAATACTGAAAGACAAGCAAAATTTGAAGCCACTGTTCATTTCTCTTCTGATCTCCTGTTATTATTTCCTTCTTCCCGTTCCTTCTTTACTTGAGACTCCATTTGATTCCATTCAGTATATTCAAAATGCACAAAGTAGATATTATGTAGAAAGCTAGAGAAGCATTATGCTTATAGTAGACAGTTAGGATTTTAAATCTCATCTCTGATTACCATTGTTTGTATGACCCTGGATAAAACATGTAACTTCTATGCACTTAAAAACATTTTAAGACTTATTTGTCCAATTACAGCCTGGGTTGTGATCTGAGTCAACTGGGGAAGTTGGGAGAAGCTAAATGTTCTCTACACTGATGAAAAATCATAGATACTTTAGTGTTCATATATGGGAATGTCACTGTTAGGTATTATAAGTTCTGGACAATCAATACTTATAACTAGTCTCATTGGATGAGTTGAGGGGAGGAGAGGAGAAGATGGGAGGTTGATTTGAGAAACAAAACTGCAACAGGTCTTAACTTTTTTTCTTTATTTAAACTAGTGGGGGTGGGAATAGAAAAGTGAGTTATGGGGGAATAGAAAAGAATTTCTAGAAGATGAATGAGTTTATAAAAGCACTGAAGGAAAGGGATGCCTTTTTTCATTAGACTCTCTCAAATCACAGACAGAAGGAATTAGTGTTGAAAGCAACCTGATGGATGGGCACCCCTTCTCTCAAGGTTCCATGAGAGAGAAGGGCATCTTTGCTCAAGAGAACTGAAAGTTTAGGTTCAGTGGACAGAGGTAATGATAATGATCTTTCAACCTACTGTGGGAGAGTGTAACTTTATTAAAATTTTTTCCCAACTATCAGAATAAACTTAATATCATTCTGTGTTTCTCCTCCATAAAACAAACAAAAAACAGATACACAAACAAAAAGAAAAAACAACCACAAAGCATCTTTTTTTTTTGGTGAGGTCGCTGGTCTTTTACTCTATTACATAGACTTTTATATTCTTACAGTAACTAGATAGAACAGTGGATGAAGTGATGGACATTGAGTCAAGAAGACTGAGTTCAAATCTAAACTCAGAAACTTACTAATTGTGTGATCCTGGGTAAATCACAATTTTTATATGTCTCACTTTCTTCTGTAAAACCTCTCATGGTTATTGTGAAGTTTAAATGAGATTATAATTGAAAGTACTCAGTGAAGTATCTGGCACATTGTAAAATTTATATGAATGTTAGTTTTAATTTTTTCCCCTTTTTCCTAAGGCAATCATAGTTAAATGAGTTGTCTAAAGTTGCACAACTAGTGTCAAATGTCTGCAGAAAGATTTAAACTCAGGTTTTCTTGACTTGAAGGCCAGTGCTCTATATACTGTACCGCGTAACTGCCCTAGCTTTTTTTCTTGATGATGGTGTCTTTCCCACTGGAATATAAGTTTCTTGAGGGCAATTTTTTTCTTTTTCTTTTTGTTTCTGAGTTTCTAACACTTAGCATAAGGCTTGGTACATAATAAATTCTTAAATATGCCAACTGATTGATTGGTTGGTGATGGTTTTTAGGACAAAAGAAATGGGATATTGCAGCTTTCATCTAGCTGCTCTCACCATTTAAGTGCAATATAGTAGAGAAGAAACAGACCTAAGTGGGGAAAGTAAAATTAGCACCTGCAATCCCCATTTCACTTGCTGGTTTTAGCAGGGCCTCTCTACTGCTGGCTAATGTATGTCTGTGGCATTTGCGAAGAGATTTGTTCTAAAGAAAATCAATGGCAGACTCTCTGACACCAGGTATCAGACATCCCAGAGACACTGGCTTCCCCTTTTGGCCAGGATGTTCTTCTTAAGTATGTTAAAAAGAGATGAGAGACCGAGAAAGGGAAGAGAGAGGAGAGAAAGAGAAAGAAAGAGAGAGAGAATAAGAGAGAGGTGGGATGGAGAGAAAGGAAGAAAGGAGAGGAAGAGAGAGAGGGAGAAAGACAGAGACAAACAGATAAGATAGACAGAAAGACAGAGAATGAGAGACAGAGGGAGAGACAGAGGCAGAAAGAAAGAGACAGAGATAGAAAGACACAAATAGAAACAGAGATACAGATAGAGACAGAAAAGATGAAAGACAGAGAGACAGTGTCAAAAGGAAGAAAGAAGGAGAGACACAAAGACATAAACAGATAGAGATTTAAGGAAGGAGACACAGAGACAAGAAATTATTGAGAGAGAAACAGATAGAGAGATAAGGAAGGAGACACACATATACATATGTACACATACAGGCAGAGACGGACAGAGATGGAGAGAGACATTAGGAGATGGGGGGAGAGAGAGACATAGACAGAGAGTGACAGAGAAAGAGAGAGGCAGAGACAGTGACAGAGAGAGACAAACAGGCAGAGAGAGAAGGAAGGAGGCACACACACACACACAAACACACACACACACACACACACACACACATACACACAAGTAGTGGGCCTTGAATGGACAAAGGCTTTGCCAAACCATGTGCAAAGGAAAGTTGATTATCTTAAGCATATCGTGGACCTTAAAAATGTCAAACTGAGGTTCCAATCTGTGACAACTATTGCATCTTTCTTTCCCTAACTCTATGTCCAAAAATGTAGAGCTACCAATGGAGAGGAAGAGAAAGACTGGGTTCAGGATTTAGGGAAGTTCTTACCAAACAGTTCTGGACACATCCATTAATACTCTGCTACTGATTAATCCTTTATCCAAGAGTGGCCTTCAACACATTGATTGTCATGGGCCCCAAGAAAACAGAACAGAGGACATTACAATTGATGATGTTGATATAAACTCTGGGGGAACATTTACCAAAATTTATGGGACTAAATGCCCTGAACTTTGTACCATCCCTGGCCCTTGCTCTACTATACTTAGAAAGAGAAAATGCTTATGTTAGGAATATACTTGCCTGGATAGCTCATCTACTACCAACTCTATGCTCTGAGGTTTTTAGGGAGGTAGTCACTTAGTACATATTTTAGATATTTGTGGATAGTATTGTGTACACATATTTTATATATGCTCACACACATATTGTTTTCATTGATAGAATATAAACTCTTTGGAGAAAAGAATTTTTTTTAGTCCCAACACATAGTAGAATGCAGTGCATGTCGTTAAGTGCTTAATAAATGAACAATGAATAATAATAAATGAACAATGTTTATGAAAGACTTGGCAATATCTTTAAGAAGGACAAGATTAGGAGTTAGCTCATTAAAAAAAGTTTTTGAAAAACAGGCAACTATAACTCCATTAGCTTGGGATGGAGAGAGTCATCTGCATTCAGAAAGAGGACTATGGAGATTCAATGTGGATCACAACATAATATTTTCATCTTTTTGTTGTTGCTTGCTTGCTTTAGGAGAATTGTACATGCTTAACCTATATTGGATTAATTGCTGTCTAGGAGAGGGGAGCGAAGAGAAGGGAGGAAGAAAATTTTGGAACACAAAGTTTTGCAAGGGTAAATGTTGAAAATTTTCTTTGCATTTTTGAAATTTTGAAAATAAAAGGCTAATTATTTTAATTATTTATTTTATATACATTAACTTAATATATATTATAATATAATATATTATTATTAAAAAAAGAAAAAGAAAAAACAGGCAACTAGCCCTAGCATTCTTTGGTTTCCTCTAACTTATTCCTTTTATCATTTAAGCTTATAAGTGGTACAGTGTATAGAGCACAAGGGCCTGAAAATAGGAAAACTGATTTTCATCAGTTTAAATCTGGCCTCAGATTTTTACTAACTCTGTGACTCTGGGCAAGTCGCTTAATCCTATTTGCCTCAATTCCCTCATCTGCAAAATGGAAGGGGAAATGCCAAATCTCAAGAAAATCCCAAATGGGGTCATAACAGATAAAAATGCTATCTGTATTATCTTGTGCAAGTAGCATACTCTGCAGCCTTGTTACTGTTTAATCGTTTCAGTGGTTTCTTGGCAAGGTTCCTGGAGTGATATGCCATTTCATCCCCCAGATCATTTTACAGATAAAGAAATTGAGGAAACTAGGTGAAGTGAGCTGCCCTGGTCACACAGCTGGTAAGTTCCTGAAGACATATTTAAACTAATGCTCAGTGTTCTTGACTTCAGGTTCCACAATCTATCCACTGCAGCACCTAGCTGCCCAATTTAGCACCCGATGATTGCTATATCTAAGACGATATTTAGAACTGTGAGGCAACCTGTCTAACATGTTATTTTAGAAAGCCCCATTTTTAATAGTCATTGTCTCATTTAGTTTTTGCTGTGGGGTAGAGGTGAAGGTAGCATGTGTGAAGGGGGAGCTTTTTAAAGATGCTAATTCATCTTTCTCCTCTGCTCTGACTTATTTAATCACTAACTGCCAGAGAGAAGAAAAGCAGTGTTCACAGTTTGAACCATTACCAGAGTCAATACCAGAGGTGTTGCACCTCAGGGTTGGGGAGGAGATTGGAGGATGATATTCTTCATCTTTAAAGAATCTCTTCCCTACTCTGACCATCTTCCAAGTCATTCAGATGCTATTATTCCATTATTTTATTTCTTTCTTACTCTGAAGTCCTTTTCTTATATTTCTCTCACTTGGATCACTAATCTTATTAGAGCCTACCTTCTTTATTGACCTCTAGCTAATATCATTTTTAATTTTCTTTTTCTTCTTTCTTTTACATTTGAATCTCTGCATGTTGCTCCAGCAAAATTATGTTGGATCTTCTTGAACAGATGCCCCTGATCTCTGAGCTTCATACCTCAATCCTCTCTTAATATTCATCTGTAAACTCATCCATCTATAAAATTCATTAAGTACCTGTTATGTGCCAAGAACTAGAAATACAAGAAAACAAAACAAAATAGTCCATATCTTCAGGGAACTAACATTCTATTGGGAAAGAAAAGGGAAGAAGATAGTATGTACTTCAAAAAACAAATTTAGGAAACACATAAATACATACATGTGTGTGTGTGTGCACAAAGTAAATACAAAGCAATATTAATGGTAAAAGAAGGTACTAATAAGTACTCTGGATATCTTGCTGCCAAGTAATTCCACTCCATCTTCAATTTCTAATGATGCATTCCAGCTCCCATACTGCTACCCTATGCTTCTGACTATCTTGAAGAACTGTTACAAAGATCAGATGTAATAATATTTAAAAAGCACTTCACAAACTATAAAGCATTAAATAAATATTAATTATTATAATTATCTGGCAGTTTCCAAATCTATCTGGCCATCTTCCTAGGACACCATTAAACAGGGATAATTTATTTTCTCTCCCCCAATCATTCCTAGAAAAGAGATGTCATTTGACTTCATTCACCATAAAATATAAGCTTCTTGAGGATAAGAACTCTCTTTTGCATCATCCTAGGTGCTTGGTGTATGATACATAGGATATAGCACTTAGTAAAAAGCTTTTATATTCATTCATTCATTCATTTACTCATTCATATGAAAACATCTAGCAAACTAGGCCACAGGATAAAAGCAATTCAACGATATTGCTCAAGATACTAGGGGGCAGTGAATAGCTTCTCTCTGAGACAAAAGAAACAATATTCACACCTTTCCAACAGTATGAATTTTCTTTATTCACATTCTTCTAAGAAACTCAAGTGGAATGGAATCATAATACTGTCATCTCTACAACCATTTAGTACAATTAAACCCATTTTTCACAGAAGAGAATTTGGGAGTTAAAATGACTTGCTAGGAATAAAACAAAACTAGGAAGTCTGGCTTCCTAGTCAAGGTTTTTATGCAAAGATTTGACAAATGTATGAATGACATAGTAGATGAAAGTCAAAATATCTTGTTTTACATTCAACTTAAAAGTTCTTTTCTTGGCTTTGCTTTGAGATAAATGTCTTCACACTTAGTGCTACTCTATGTTAGAAATGGAAAGAGAGGTGGAGTTTGGGGGCGGAATTGTCATGGTCGAAGAATTTTATCACTCAGCCCTAGATGTCAGGTAAACCTTAGCCAAACCTATTTCATTGTTTCAGGATCCTTACTCATTGGACCAGGTTAATAGGGTAGAAAGGGAGCATCTGCTTACGAGAAGGCTTTTGAGTAAAAGGCAGTAACACAGTCTCCAAACCAGCTTTTCATAGGCTCTTACTTATTATTTAATTTGGCCACAGTGTATGGAATTAGGCTAATGACTGTTAAGTGGCTAAGGCACAAACACTGTCCATCTGCCGAGAAGGCTTCAGGCCATTGTCTGTTCCAAAGGCTAAGGAAAAAGGATGAGTGAAACATCCTGTTAGGCTGAGAGCCTCATCAAATGGCTTTCTAATCCTCCCCTGCTCTTATTTCTTTCAACCCTAGTGCTTTTGCTGCTGTCATATTAAGAACTCAAAAGAAGAGCCTAGATTTAGGGTCCATTATAGAACTGGGGAAAAAATGGATGTCATTGACTGACCCCTGTATTAAGGTTTATAACACAGAAGAAAATCTGGTCTTCAAGTTCTGATTGTATTATCCAGGGTTGGTTTGGGCAATAGCGAAATATAGAGGAGAACTAAAAGGGAAGAAATGAGGAACCAAAGGATGGATGGAAATCCTCATTAGGAAATGGGAGTCAGATGAGGGGTATTTTTTATCATATAGATGGAGCTGGGAGAATTGGGGAATGGCCCTTGCCAATTGACACCTGAAGATTATCTGCAAATAATGCAAATCTGCTAGATTATAATTATACTGTGTCCTTGGAATTGTTTCTTATCCCCAAGAATCCTTGAGAAAAATAACCTTACAAGGCCACTTACCTTAATATGAGTATTTCTGTACTTCTTGAAAATTTGCTCAGAAACCAGGCGAATATAAGATTTCAACTGAGGCACAATTATAACAAGAGCAACAGTGATAGTAGTAATATTTTAAATTTAGGAAATATTTATCCATATTTTGCAGATGATACTTAGAGAGGTTAAATTACTTTCTCAAGTTCACACAGCTAATCATTGGCAAAGCAACTTACACCTTCTGACACCTAACCCAAGAATATCACAAAGTGATTGATTTAACTAAAGAATAACTAGAGTAGAGTTTTAAAGGATGGCCTTTGAGATCCTTTCAAGTCATCATCAGGCACTTATTAAGTACCTACCATGTGCCAGGCACTTCGCTAAGCATTGGTGATAACAAAAAAACAAACAAAAACAGTCTGTTTTCAGGATGTTCACAGCCTAAGGAGGGAAAAATCATGCAAATAATTATGTACGTATAAGAAAGATACAGAGTAAATTGGACATATTTTCAGTGAAAATTAACTAAATATTAAGGAGGACAAGGACAGGCTTCTTGCAGAAGGTAAGCTTTTATGGTTTTGGGAGTCAAAGCTAGTCAAGATTTCCCCTTTGTTCAGGGAGCTTATTCTATCTTGAGATTTTTGCTGCATTGGCTTAAATTTGGTTTCTTTCTTGGGGGGTGAGGGAGTGATTGGCAGAAGAAAGATGATGGCACGAAAGGGTATATAGAATAATCATTTAGGTTCAAACATTCATTACCTCAGTTACCTTAAAACAATAATAAAAAAGTGAGAAACTACCAGAGTTCCACTTGCTGTCTTGTCAAATGAGATTCTCTCCCTTAGAGGAGTGAAAATGTTTTGGTAAATGAAAAGGATTAAATCTTGTGGATTTCCAAATATGATTTAGCATGCAATGAGAATGATTGTTACTGTCATTTTGTATGACTTGAATTAATATAGCATTCATTGTTATAAGAACTCAAAGGGTTTTACATACATCATTTCTCACAGTACTACACAGATGCAGCCAAACTCATATTCCTTGGGTACCAAAATGCCCGGTCCTAAACTAAGTTCACTAAGTAAAATCAGTTGAAATCTAAGTATCAGGGCCTGGAGCCTCACAGATCTCTTTTCACTTTGGTTCCCAAATTGTTGACTCCAGAGAATAAAAACACTGGCTTTTCAAGATACCATCTGAGTGATATTGACTTGCTGTGGGGCAATGGAATTTGGGAAAAATGGAGGCTAACACTACATGTGAAAATCAGCATCAGCAGGTTGTTAGGATCAGATGGGACAGGGAAGTATAGGAATCTTTGTGTGAAAGGAAAAGCCATTACCATCTTTGATCAGAAAGAAAAGTCACTTTTCCACCAGATCTATGTTTGCCCTGAGGTGGGAGGGAACCAAAAACAAGAGAGAGAGAGAGAGAGAGAGAGAGAGAGAGAGAGCGCTAACTTTCAGAAAACTTAGATTTCTCCCAAATATGGCCATGGTGGGAAGAAGGGCCCATTAAGTAATGCATGCTGTTCTTGCATAGGAGCAAAGTTCTAGATCCTGAATAAGAAGTCTGGGGAAGGAAAGGATGAAGAGTTTTATGAAGTATAAGGATGAACTGAAAGGCAGGGCAAACTTTAATGAATGTGGGACCAAATGCTAAGATTAGCCTTGTGTTCTCTTTACCAGTGAAAACAACTCTTGTTGAGAGAAGGGTCTACATTTGAACAAGAATGTGGCTCTGCAGACCCATAACACTTGCTTTGATAAACAGCCAAAAGGTAAAGAAGAAAGTCCAAGTATGCTACTCATTGAGTTATCTCAGGAGATTAAGACAACTCTTTTCCCTATTGGAGGATGAAAGAAGACTTTCCTCCCTAAGACTTCTCAAAAATTCATAATTCAACAGAGAGGTATTATATAATGATAAAAAGACTTAGAATCAGAAGGTTTTTTTGATTGTTTGTTTTTTTTGAATCAGAAGTTTTAAATTCTATTTCCATTTTGTTACCAATTAGCTGAGTGAGTTTGGACAAATCATTTGACCTATGTGATTCCCAGTTTCTCTATATGATGAATAAGTTGGAGAAGGTGATCTCTAACTTAAAATTTTTATAAATTTTTAAAATGAGGCAAGCTGTTTAAAACAACTCAAAAACCATGGCTGTACTATAGCAGCTAGATGGCACAGCAAATAGAGAGCCAGGTCTGGAGTCAAGTTCAAATCATCTGACTTCGGACTCTAGCTGTGCGGCCTTGAGAAAGTCACTTTGTTTTCCTGTTTCCTCATCTATCAAATAATCTAGAGGAGGAAAAGGCAAACCACTCCAGTATCTTTGCCAAGAAAACCCCAAAAGGAATTGAGAAGAGTCAAATATGACTAAAATTACTGAACAACAACACAGCCATATCATCCAAGTAGTCCTGTAGATGCTAAAAATGAAAACTATTGAAGCATTTCTTCATTAGACTATAAGGTCCTTACAAGTAAGCATTAACTTTATTCACTGACTGTCTTGCTCTCCGTAGTGCCTAGTACACAGGAGATACCTAGTAAATATTTGCTGGTTGTTTAATTTCGCTCAGATTTTTCTTAAAAATCTCCAAAAATGTCTGAAGATACTGTTTCCCAGTGTATGTTTATAATGCCTATCTGTCTGATTTATCTTTCCCTTTACTTTACTCCTTGGCTCTCTCTTCTCCTCTCTGGGGCCCAAATCTCACTAGAAGTATCTGAGCTATATCTGTCTTTCTTTGTTGTTGCTATCTCCAGTTCATTAACTGTATACAAAGTATGTGCATTCAATCAATCACCCCACCTTCTGTTAGTGACCATGTATGGAATATAAATAGCAGACTGCACTTGGAGACACTTAATAGGTAAGATTGCTTATCACTGGCAGAAAGAGATTTGCCTAGCACAATTTTAATACTTCTGTCTGCATATACATATACAGGATGCAGAGTTTAAGCTTATAAAGTGCAAGGAGAATTTCAGGGATTGGTCATTGTGTAGTTCTGAGACTATTAAATTCGGAATAAATGAACTAAATAGCATATGCTATGGACTGAACTTGCAACTAATAATCCACCGGGTTTAAGGATAATGTACTAATTTAAAGATAGCTAAATCATCTGATTTTTTTTTAATCTTAAAGTTTAGGCATGAGTCCTAAAACAATACCAGGTTCTTATTGTTTGATTTTGTTTGTTTGTTTTTCTTATTAATTTAATGTTTTGGTGTTTGTAGGTGTCACAGGGGATAAAGTACTGGGCCTGGAGTCAGGGAGAATCACATTCATGAGTTCAAATTCAGCATTGGACTCTCAGCAAGTGATTAACCTTGTTTGTCACTAGATCTGAAAAATGAGCTGAAAAACAAAATGTCAAACTATTCCAGTATTTTTGCCAAGAAAACCCTAAATGAGGTCATAAAGAGTCAGACACGACAAAAAAAAAAAAAAGACAGAATAACAAGAATCTTTAGATGTAGGAGTTTTTGGAAAGATGCAGATTTGGAGTTAAAAGTCTGGGTTTGAATTTTAGATATGCTAAGAAATGTATTATGAAAGAGAAAGTAGTGGATATGGAATCAGGGAAGTATAGACCCTTCTCAGTTTAATATGCTACTTCTGACACTAATTATGGGACAAGAGCACTCTCTCTGAACTTCATTTTCCTTAGCAAATAGGCATAATAATATCTGTTGTATTTACCTCCTAGGTTAAAATGAGGCTAAGGTGAAATAATCTATATCAAAGCTTCTTAAACTGGGAGTCACAATCCCATATGAAGTCATGCAACTGAATGTGGGGGTCATGAAATTTTTATGTGTTATCAGTAAATTTTTGATTTGTATACCTATTTTATATACCTATTTGCTCAAGGTTGTATAAAAATTTCTTAGGTGAAAAGAGACTATGAGTAGAAAAAAGTTGAAGAGGCCCTGATCTATATAAAGCACTTTTGCAGGTTGTAAAGCATTCTAAGAATTTCAGTTACTATTATTTACCTTTGTGTTTTTTAATTGCATCCCTTCACCTATCTCTGACTAGGTTTGCTTAACTATAAAATGATGGGGTCAGACTATATGATCTCTAAAGTCCCTTCCTTCCAGGGCTTCCTTCCAGGTAGGTCAGTGAACAGAACTGCTTGATCTAAAGTCATGAGTTCAAATCTGCCCACAGATACTTATAAACTGGGTGACTTTAGGCAAGTCACTTAATCTTGTTTCTCTTGGCATCCTCCTCTGTCAAAAAAGTGGAGAGGGAAATAGCAAATCATTCCAGTATCTTTGCCAAGAAAACCCTAAATGGGGTCATGAAGAGTTAAATATGACTAAAGTAGCTCAACAACAATATCCCTTCCAGTTCTAAATACTATGATTCCATTAAATTAATGAATGTTATATTCCCCACTTTCAATTCATTACTTAAAGGGAGCACAGAGAAGTGATAAAACCAAACACTGAAACAATAATGAGTGAGTGGTTTACCAAACCAGTGGTCTTTGATACTATACAGTCCTCCATAAACTCTTCAACTAGATCAGAGAGCACAATTCCACCCCTTTCATCTCTCATTCTGCTTAAAAGCACACTGAATGTCCCAGGACTTAGGTGTAACTTGACTTCAAGAGCCAATTCACATGGCATTTCAATTATGATTTTTTTCTTATTCCAATCTCTCTGGGCTTTGGTTTCTTCATCTGGATTATATAGGACTTGACAAGATAATTTCCAAAATCTCTTTCAGTTCTGAATTCAATATTTACAAGGTAGTATCAATCATATATATATACAATGTAAATGCACTCTTTACCTCTTTACTTTACTCTCATCATGTTTAACTTTATATTATAGTTACATGCCTATATATCATAATTCACTCCAACTTCCCTTTTGATTGTAAGGTCTTTGAGAGGTAGACAATATACTTTACTCACCTTTATTTGGGAAAATCATTGAACTAAACTTCAGAAAAATATGTGTACTACTTCTGGCCCTACCACTTACTAACTTTATAACAGCTAGTTTATATAAACTTCTTTTAATCTTTCTATCTCCTTCTTTGCCAAATATATTGGGCTATACATTCTTAGTGCTTGATGATTGTTTCTTGAATTGCTGTTGAAAATGTGGCAGAGAAGTTTTTTTTCTTCACGTTCTATGGAACGGGAGTTCTCTTCAGCTCTCTATGGAGGGCTGTTTTATGATTTTTCTTTAATAAATGATATAACTCATGTTTATTTAAAGGGAAAAATTCAATGGATTTACAATAACTTTACCTTATACTATTCTCCAGTTTCACACATCCTAGAAGGTGATATAAATCTTTTTAAGTTTTTATCATAAAAATTATGGAGTAGTGGAAGGAAGGGATGGAGAAACAGAGACAGGAAAGGAGGAAGGAAAAGAGGGAGAAAGGAAGGAAAGAAAGAATGAAGGAAGGAAGGAAGGAAGGAAGGAAGGAAGGAAGGAAGGAAGGAAGGAAGGAAGGAAGGAAGGAAGGAAGGAAGGAAGGAAAGAGGGAAGGAAGGAAGGAAGGAAGGAAGGAAGGAAGGAAGGAAGGAAGGAAGGAAGGAAGGAAGGAAGGAAGGAAGGAAGAAAGGAAGGAAGGAAAGAGGGAAGGAAGGAAGGAAGGAAGGAAAGAGGGAAGGAAGGAAGGAAGGAAGGAAAGAGGGAAGGAAGGAAGGAAGGAAGGAAGGAAGGAAAGAGGGAAGGAAGGAAGGAAGGAAGGAAGGAAGGAAGGAAGGAAGGAAGGAAGGAAGGAAGGAAGGAAGGAAGGAAGGAGAAGAGAAAGAGGGAGGGAGAGAAGAAGGCCAAAATAGTAGAGAGAGCAGTGAGCTCCACTTAGCCCCAACAACTTCTCTAAAGATATTTAGACAAAACACATTATTGATTGGGCAATCTAAGAAAGACTTCAATCACAATGAATCATTTTGTTTCAACTCATGTCAGCATATGGAGATGGCTAGAGAGGTGTTTGGACACTGGGGATGGGATCATTCCCAAACAGGGACAGATTATGTAGCAAGGAATGAAGAGTTCCCACATTCTAGCATAGAGCTACCTAAACTTGTTCTAGGTTTAGGATTAGTTGACAATGGTACCTTTGTCTCTCAGTACTCCATTCTGGGTCATCGTTCCAAGGCTGAATGAAGAGAGAAATTGCAAAGCAAGTAGCCACTGTGTGGCTCCAATTCTAGGAGTGAAGAGAGATCTCAGTTACAGTCTCCAGTCTGTGTCAAGTCTTTAGAGGAAGAACCAGAGTAGGAATCCCTCGACTAACAGGAACCTGCAGTTATTTTACTCTGAACTAACAGAGCATTTTAGCTGATTGATAGTGTCTGAGTTCACCAGAAGTCTACTTCAAGTACAAATGGACCAACACCACAGGCATTTTGCTTAGACCCAAAACCCAGGTCAGAAACTTGCAAAGCTCAGGCAAAAGGACAGCAATCAAATCTTTGTCGAGAGCACTGAAAGCTTATGGGTTCATAATCTGATTTGTCCCTGAGATTCTGGAATAACACAACACTCAATATCCCAGGAAAACAGCATCAAACTAGATTAGACCTTCCTTTCAGAAGTATGCAGAGTCTATCCCTAACATAAATATGATGTAAGCTGAAAGAATGATTAAAAAAAAGAATCTTATCTTAAAAAAATCTACTCTGGTGACAGGGATGTTAAAGACACAAATCTGGAAGAAGAGAATTATGTCAAAAGATCTATAACAGAGTCTAAAAGAAAAACACAAATTAGAAACTAATTCTACTAGAATTCCTGGAAAAGGTGAAGCAAAGAGGTTTTAAAAGATGTTTTGGCTTTAAAAAAAACAAATTAAGTGACAATGCTAGACAGAAGGAAGAAAGGGTGGAAGGAAGTAAAAGGAAAGACATAAAAAAGAAAAGGAAGGAAGCAGAAAAAAGAGGAGGAAAATGAGAAAGAGGCAGTGTGGTACAAAGGAAAGAGGTCTGAGAATACTTATTCAATTGTGGCTCCTGATGCTTACTACCCAAGTATGAACTTGGGTAAATGACTTAATTTGCCTACAGCTCAATTTTCTCATCTGAAAAAATGAGGGAGTGGAAGTTGAAGTCTGATTATCTAAGGAAGAGGAAAAGTGAAAAAAGAAAGTTCATATAGGAAAGGGATTGTATTCAAAACTTCAATATTATTAAGTCCAATTGAGCTGAATTTAAATATAATTAAAATCCAATTTAGGAAGAATCCTGAATCCTTCCAAATTCCTTGGTCTAATATTGAATGTTCCCCCACAGTATCATCCAAGAATACCTTATCTCCTATCATTCTTTTAAACATATCCTCTACTCCTAGCCAAACTCCCTGTATCTTGAACACACCGCCCATGCCATTTTTTCTCCAAGTGTCGACTCATGCTTTATCCCATTTTCCCACTTGGAAAACCAACTGTATGTATTCTCTATCTTCATTGTCAACACTAGCCAATTCTTCAAGGACTGTCTCAAGTGCCATCACCTTCCTCACTCTAATTCTGATTCTTCCTGAGCTGGGTAGGATCTCTTCTTCTCTGATACTTCCCTTCCTCCCCACCAAAGCAATTCATTTTTTATCTCTCTTATGCCAGTCAAAATATTATCTCTCACATTATAGTCATTTTATGTCTTTCTTATCCACATAAACATCCCCAAAATTTCCCTAAATTATAAGCTACTGAAAGTCATTTTTATTCCTAAAGAATATTATAATTATTGGAACAAGCAGTCAGGACATATGTATTCTAGTTTGTCCCTATGATCTTGTCCCTTCTCCTTTTCAACTCTTTGTAAAGTTGCTTCATATCTCTGGATCTCAGTTTCTTTATTTTTTAAAGGAAAGATCTCTATAAAATGTTGTAACTCAAAATCTGTGAAGCTAGGATTCTTTATTTTGCATGAAATCTCTTTCAGTGTTTGCACAGAGTAAGAGTCCAAAAATACTTGCTGAATTCAAGAACCAAGTTTAATTGAAAGATAATGAAATGCATTTGCTTGATCTTCTAGCAGGAGTCAAAGGCTGCCAAATGAACTAATTCTGTTGAGACCCAGGAGCATAGTTAAGGCTCTACACATGCATATGTCAAAAGGGTTATCCTGTAACATTGATACATCCTTATGACACCTTTTCAAATGCTATCTGGCATACTTTTCAACACATAAATGTTCCGTACACATTTGCGTAAATAAATAATTCATGACACTACAAAATTCTTCTAGCAGTTTTTAATCCTAAACCTAAGCATGATATTCATACCCCCATTCCCATGATTGGGGGAGTGGATATTAGGGCTAAGTTTATAGCTAAATGAAGTTAGTGGCTTCATTCCAATGGGACCTCCTTCTAACCAAAGGGCTTGGGGAAGGGACAGAAGGGAAAATCAGCAGGGTATTAGAATGGGTGTCAATAATTTCAAAGGAAAGCTATCAAACATTGTTTGTGGTCTAGTAATCATTTTGATTCAACTTCATTCAACATTTATTAAATGCCTACTATATGTCAGATACCATGCCAGCACCTAAGAATACAAAAAAAAAAAAAAATCAAATAGTCCCTGAGCTCAAGGAGATAATGTTCCATACAGGGCATACACATTCTCATTGTAATTCAAAATATATACAAAGCAATTTTAAGGGTAAGAACTGCTAATAACTGAAGGTGAAAGAGAAAAAAATCAGTATATGTTTTAAGTAGGATATGGCACCTGAGCTATATGAAATGAGATATTATTTGTAAACTGCTTACCACAGTACTTGTCACATAGTAGGTACTATATAAATGCTGCTAGTACTTTTTTTTTGAAGGAAAGTGGCTTCTGTATGGCAGAGGTAGGTGAGAAGATAGTGTATTCCAGACATGGAAGTGAAACCTTTAATTTAGTACAAAATCATAAATATCTATCATATAGTTATGTACTAAAGCAGAGCTAGGTTGAGCTATAACCACAGGAAAATAGGCAGAAGGAGCATAGGGATTAGGAAAAAGCATAGTGAATGGTACACACTAAGAACTTAATAAATATTTATTCAGTTGAATTGGATTGAACTGAACCTTGGCCAAAGCTCTTCTTTCTCTATGCCTAAATTTTCTCTTCTGAGGGATACTGGGGGAGGGGAGATAGATGACTTCTAAGTGCTCTCTTCACTGTACGTTGTATGATCCTATATGAATACTAATTTGCCACTAACCAATGGAGTGCTGATTCTGAGGTCTTTTCCACATCTTGATCTATGAGCCCATGAGCCAGTGAATGTGTCACCAGTGAGTGTTTAATGTACGTGAGCAGAAAGATTCCTACATGCAGTCTGGAATGGAGCTGTGGCAATCTAGTGACTGATGAAGAAGAAAGCAATGGAGGGCTCTCCCCTGTGCATAGTGACTCAAGGATGTAGATAACTTCATTGTTTTTCTAGCAAATTGTCTACAGGTGAACCAACTACATTTATCCTCATCAAAAAAGCATCCCAGTGTCAGAAGCAAATTTTAAAATTACCAGCCTATCTCGAGAGCTCTCTGAAAAGAGAGAGACAAAAATCTGTGGGAAAAGAAGGCTACCAATTCTCCATATAAAAAGGTTGAAAAAAGATGTTTTTTTAGCTTTCCAAAAGGAAGATTCAGCTTTAAGCACTATTAGCCTAATGGGGATATTTTTTCTTCTTTTTCAGAAAACTATGAGATACAATTAGAGATGCTTCCAGCCTCTGAACTCACAAGCACACTAGGATGATATTAGTGAGGGAGTGATTATATTCCAGTACTTGGCTTTTGATTATGAGGATTTTGGAGGATTTTCTTGGCTTACTTGTAGCCTAATTTAGCAAAACTTTTCTAAGGATTGAGCCAGTATTTGCAGTCAACAACAACAACAACAAAGATGTTTGTTATTTTAAATCTCTTTTCCTGTGGAGACCATGGTGGGTTCAAGTGACAGAATTTAATTAAAAAAAAGAAGTCATCTATGAGCAGAAGTAAGATATTCTTCTTCAGAAAGTCTGGGAAGAGGCCCAATTTTGTGTTTCTCTGTGTCTTTTTCACTTTCCTCCCTATTTTTGCAGATTCTATGTCTTTTTTTTTTTTCTCATGTATTGTTTTATGTTTGGAGTTGACAATCCAGAAATACACAGGCAGTTCCCAACTTAGCTAGGTCATGTTCTGAAAGTTAGGTTGTTAAATTAGTTGCTTGGAATTCAACATATTTTCCCATAGAAACCACTTTATAAATAGAGGTTAGATTTCCCCAGCCCCCAAATTACTTTTTTAAGCCATGATATACATGAAGCATGAAGTGGTATTAGACTCCATGAATCATGTATAAAAATGACTCTAAGGAAAATATATTCAGAGTAATTCAATTTGGCAAATATTTATTAAGCATTTAATGTGTACAAGCCATAGTGTTAATGATATATATTGGTACACAAAGACCTGAGATAAAAATTGTATAGAATCCCCAAATTATTAACAGAGTCAGGACTTGAATTATGTCTTCCAATTCTGATGCCAGATGAATCAAGGTTTTAAAGACATTTTCTTACAGTAGAAGAGCAGGAAAAGGTACGGGATAATTTTTAATAGATTTGAAATGAGAAAAAAATGGCTAAAAATGGGCATAGTAAGAAAAAGTCTGTGGATTATGTAACTTGACCCATGGTTTCTTTGGTGTTAGAAGACCCAAATAGACACTTTTCTATTTCAATAAATTGGCACCTTCTCTGATACATGGTCTTACAATTTATGAAAGATTATGTCTTGTCCAGTCACAAAGCCAGTATTGGTTATACAAATAAGACTTGAGGCCAGATCTTTTTATATCCAAGGTCATATTTCTATGCATCTTGCTTTATCAACCCATTGGTATTTTATCCATTTAAAATATATGAATCTTCAATACATAATTACAAATTCTGTCTTTCAAGGGGATGAAGGGGAAATGAAGAGAGGATCTGAGCATTTATATAGTGTGTACTATATGCCAGGCAAATGAACTAAGTAATAGAACTTTTCTAGAACATCAGCCACAATCTAATAAAAATTATGGATCACCTATACAAAAAGAAGAAATAAATGAGACATTAAGAAACAGATCACAAGTATGGCCTGGTCTTTCTTATAATAACATAGAAGTGTTAAAGCTTAGAATGAGTTGAGTATAATGAAAAAAAATAAGATGAAATTATTATTATTATTATCAGTAGTAGTAGTAATAGCAGGAGAAGGAGGAAAAGGAGGAGGAGGACGAGGAGGAGGAGGACTGTTGATGGTAGTAGAAATAGTGGTAGTGGTGATGGTGATATTTTTAGTTCTAGAAAATATGAAGTCATAGATGGCACAGAATAACTGTTTGAAGGTGGATCTAACAAAATAACTGATCAGATGAAAGGCAGATCTATTTACCTCTCAATTTTCTTCAGCTTTCTCTACCAAGGAAAATGAATTTTAGAATGAAAAGAACCCACAATGAATAGGGAGATAATAAAAGAGCACATAAGATTCCCTTGACAAGTTCAAGTCAGCAGTCAGGGCCAGGTGAATGGCTTCTTAGAGTATGGAAAGAACTGAGGGATATGATTACTGTACTTGTGTCTTTGAGCTCTGAAACATCATGGGGAATGGGAGAGAAGATATAGGATTGGAGAAGGGTAGCTGTCATCCTGATTTAATACAAATAAAGGGAATGAATTGTGTGTGGAAATAGTTTATCTCTTCCTTAAATTTGACTGTCAAATCAGCCTTGAATCATGGAAGGCTGGAATCATTATTTGTAACTAGAGGTGAGTGTCTCTATGCAGAAAAACTACTCTTGAGTATTCCCATAAGTACTTGCATGTATTATCAAACCTACTAGACAATTCAGGGAACTTTGCTATGTCAGATGCAACTGCAAAAAGAAAACCTTCATTTGGTTGATCTCTCTTTCCTACCCTGCCTCACCCCATTCCACAAACAGAAATATGTATAGAAGTCAATGAAATACATCTGTAAAGCTTTTGCTTGCTCAGCAGCCCAATTCTTGACATATTTGTGAAATGGCAATATCCTGAATGAGATAACAGAGTATTGCCAAAACCATATTAAGCCATACTTGGCTATGGGCCAAGGGACTATCTCACAAACAAGTCTATGGCCACCCAAAAGCAAAAAAAAAATCTAAAGCCAAGATGAAAAAGCAATCAGTGAAGTACCATCACTTTCTCCACTATATCAAACACCAAGACATCCACAGCAGAGATTTTTTAAAAATCAGGAATAAGAATACTGCCAGAAAGAGAAATAAAAAAGAAAAGAGTCAAAGGAGGTTATCAACTGCATGATCTCCATCTTCAAAGGTTCCTTGTTTTGTATCAGTGTATTTCTATATATGGGCCTAGAAAATATGCCCTCTGTGACATGTATCATGTATCTAACATGCACCAATGTGTTCCCCCCAAATTACTTTTTACTCTCTTTGATATTGTTCAGCTGTAGAATTATGTATGCTTGGGTATACTGATGAGAAAAAGGGAGATCAAGGGCATGTAAGTGTATGTGCTGGTATTGTGTTGTATGATCCAGTGCCAAGGGAAGCATAGCATCTCCCTAAGGTACGGACCTTAAAGATAATAAGTAGAAACTAATTATCTCATCCACTTAGTCCAGGATCTAGTGCTTGTCCATCATCCAGGTACTAGGAACAGAATTCATCATCCCTAGAGCAATGAAGTCTGGAACCAATAAGCTTGATTTTTGTTTTGTAGCAAAATTCCAAAACATATTATAAAAGGGATGGTTAATGAACATCTAAACAGATATTCTTAACCTGGAGTTCATGAACTTTTTAGGGAAATGATAGTTATTTCAACATAATTGGTTTTTATTCTAATAGTGTATATTTTATTTTATACATTTAAAAATTATTCTTAGAAATGGGTTATAAGTATCACAGAAAGGAACAAAGAACCCCATGGCACAAAGAAGGTAGAAAATTCATGACCTAGAAAAAGTGGTAGTGGTCATCAAGTAACAACAAGTCATACCAAAATAAGTTATCTACTTTTTCTGATAGGGATATTAGATTAGAGCATCAAGTGATATGAAAATAAATTTCATATGACTTTTGCATATTAAATGGCTATCATTTACTTGCCTTCTCAATGGATAGGGGAGGAGCTAAAGGCAAGGAGAGAATTTAGAAGTCAAAAGAAAAATAAAAAAAGCAAATAGACATTATAAGGATCCTAAACCTTTGGAAGAAAGGGAGATTATAGACAAGAATTTTACAGGATGGGAACAAATGGACAGGTTGGTATCTGAATTGATGTCAGATAAAATTACTGTAGTTAGTCCATCAATAAATGTTTATGATGATGAAGAATAAAAAGATGATAAAGACAAAGACCAAGTGCTTCACATAGTATTCCATACATTTTACCAAATAACCTAATGAAAATTGTCTTTTTAGTTATGTGATCAAGGTGATCAGATGTTAGTTAGAGGACTACATATATATATATATATACATATATATATATATATATATATATATATATATATATATATATATATATATATATATATATATAACTTAATAGATAGTTAGACCCAAAGATTAGTCAGTATTATTCAATGTCAATTTGGAAGGAGAAACCTAACAAAAATGTTTTAGATTTATGTTTATCTCTCTGCTGTTTAATAGTTTTTCAATGACATATAAAGAGATAGATGTTATGCTTATAAAATTTGCAAATAACAAAAAAATGAGATGGCTAGCTAATATGCTGGATGATGGTCAGGATCCAGACATATTTGACAGGCTAGAACTAAATCCAGTAATATGAAATATACTAGGAATTATAGTAAGAATTTACAAGAAATCCATTTTATAAATAAAAATGAAGGAAGTATAGCTAGAGAGCAGTATATATCAAAAAAGATCTAGGTGGTTACTAGACTGAAAGGTGAATAGGAGTCAACACTATATAGCCAACAAGGCTACATTAAAAGGCCATGCTTCCCAAGTCTAAAAAAGGAATAGCCATGTTGTAGTTAAGTCAGGCTACATATATAGTATAGTATTCAGTTCAAAGCAATGCATCTTCGCAATACTAGTGATAAAATTCATAGTGTCCAGAGAAAAGCAGTTAGTATATCTAGAATGAGCCTGAGACAACAAGAACTGTGCTCTTCATGCTGTTAGCCTAGGATCCCAAATCCTTCCTCTTGGGCAAATGCTTTTTACCCTTCCCTCTCCCCCCTTTTCACAGATCCTGCCCATAGACTGATCAGTATCCTCTCTTCCCTCCTCTCCTTGATTATTATTATCCTATGGGACCTGTATGTGCAGGAGTGTTTGTGGCAGCCCTCTTTGTGGTGGCCAGAAACTGGAAACTACATGGATGCCCATCAATTGGAGAATGGCTGAATAAATTGTGGTATATGAATGTTATGGAGTGTTATTGTTCTGTAAGAAATAACCAACAGGATGATTTCAGAAAGGCCTGGAGAGACTTACATGAACTGATGCTGAGTGAAATGAGCAGGACTAGGAGATCCTTATATACTTCAACAACAATACTGTGTGAGGATGTATTCTGATGGAAGTGGCCCTCTCCAACAATGAGATGGATCAAATCCGTTCCAATAGAGCAGTGATGAACTGAACCAGCTACACTCAGCAAAAGAACTCTGAGAGATGTTATGAACCACTGCATAGAATTTCCAATCCCTCTAATTTTGTCCGCCTGCATTTTGGATTTCCTTTACGGGCTAAATGTACACTATTTCAAAGTCTGATTCTTTTTCTTCAGCAAAATAACTGTTTGGTCATGTATGCATATATTGTATTTCATTTATACTCTAACATATTTAACATGTATTGGTTGACCTGCCATCTGGAGGGGGGGAAGGAGGGGAAAAATTGGAACAAAAGGTTTGACAATTGTCAATAAGAAGAAAGAAAAGGAAAAAGAAAGGAAGGAAGGAACAAAGGGAGGGAGGGAATGAAAAAGGGAAGGAAGCAGGGAAGGAAGGAGGGAATAAAACGAGGAGAGAGAGACAGAGACAGAGACATGCCAATCTGTTTCAGATATCATCATTCTTTCTCTGGAGGTGGATAGCTTACTTCAACATGAGTTTATTGGGACTGTCTTGTATCATTGTACTTCTGAGTACAATGGCATAATTGTATAATATTGCTGTTACTGTGTACAATGTTTTCCTAATTCTGCTTACTTCATTGTGCATCAGTACATGCAAGTCTTTCTAGTTTTTTTGTTTTTTTTTCTGAAAAGGGGCTATAAAGCTGTCCTCCTTTTCTACTACATCTTTTGATGAAAGGTTACTGTGGAGAGATTGCTGAATTTTGAATCAGAGGGGTGGAATTCAAATCTTTTCTGAGTCTCAGTTTCTTCAAAAATAAAATGAGAGAATTAGATTACGTAAGCCCCAATATCCTTTCCAGGGAAGCTACAGTGAATAGAGTGCTGCTGGATCTGAAGTCAGAAAGACTTATCATCCTGAGTTAAAATCTGGCCTCAGACAGCTACTAGTTGTGTGACCCTGAACAAGTCACTTATCCCAATTTGCCTCAGTTTCCTCATCTGCAAAATAAATTGGAGAAAGAAATGGCAAATCACTCTTCTAAGAAAACACCAAAAAAGGTCACAAAGTCAGACATGACTTAAAACAATTGAGCAACATAAAACACACTTTCTAAATATAAATCTATAATCTATATCCTTATCTTATGTTAGACTTTCTTCCTTCCATATCCTATTTTTTCACTGAAACTCTGCTTTCTTCTTCTGTTGATATCACATTTTTTTTACCCTCTCTCAAAAAACAGCTGTTCTGTTACACTTTTACACAGAGGAAAATAAAAAAAATGTGTATATTTATTAGTCCCCCACTTCCAATTTCAACCTCTTCCTTGCTCAGCAATATCTTTGCCTCCTTATGAATAATTTTAAAAAATCTATCATTTATCTTGACTTTTAGGTTTGGAAAACACTTTAATATGAAATTTAATTTGATCCTCCCAAATCTATGAAATATGTGTTATTATCGTCCCTATTTTTCAGATGAGGAAACTGAGGCACCTGACTAGAAAGTGACTTGCCTAGATTCTGACTTGCCCAGATCCTATAGCTAGTGCCTGAGGAAGAATTTGCATTCAGATCTTCCTGACTTGTAAGTCCCATACTGTCGATATTATGGTATCTAGATGTCTTCTTTCCTGATCCCCTTTTCTGTGATCTATGAAACCCCAGGTCACTCTTCTCAGTAAGCTCAGTTCCTAGATAACAGTATTTTTCTTCTTCTATTATAATCCCTTCCCTTTCCAGTACCCTGGTCTCCCAGTTTCTTAAGCCCCTCAATTTTCACAATCTCTTTTTGCAGTTTACCTCTACAGTACAAAGTAGTCAGAACATAGAATCCACAAGGGTTGCCCTGCTTCTGTGTAGCTGGTGAGCTAAGCTTGTTAGATTGTTGGGTGTTTTTTTTTTCCTACATTTTAAAATACATTAAATTTTATTTTAAAATGTAAAAGATCATTATTAGCCCTAGAACCATGCAAAAACCTGGTCCAAGGGTTCATTAACCTCTGCTTTAGTCCAAGGCTTCTTTTTTGTTCTTTTTTTTTTGGGGGGGTGAGTAGTTGGGGTTAAATGACTTATCTAGGATCACACATCTAGGAAGTATTAAGTGTCTGAAGCCAGATTTGAATTACTGATTTCAGGGCCAGTGCTCTGCCACATAAAAATTCCTTGGATAAAAAGGGGTCACAGGTGGAAAAATTGTAATAAGCCCTGCTTAAGTCAACCAGACTGTCTTCCCCTCACTTCTGCCTCTCCCTACATCCTGATCGCCTGAATCTACTCCTGTTGTTATAATTTGTAGTCATGACTTTGACAACCAAGAAAATGAACTGAATTAAAATCAAACAGCACAAAGAAGACCTGGGAATGTTTGGTTCACAGAAAAGAATCTTCAGGAAGCATATGATGACTAATTTTGACAGGTATTTGATGGATTATCATGTGAAAAAGGAATATTATTCATAGGGCTTTTTGGTGACAGAAAGCAGAACTTGGACTGATAAGAGAGGTTTCAAAGAAGCAAATCCAAGGTCAATATTGTGAGAGACTCCATAATTGTCAGAAATATCTAAAAGGGTAATGGGACACCTCCAAGGGTAGTGGGTTTTTCTCTAGATATATTCAACCAAAGACTAGAAAATTGCTAATTGACTGGATTGATGTGAGAATGATTTTTGGCTATAAGTGGAATTAGATGGTCATTAAGGTCTCTTCCATCTGTGAGATTCTATGATTTGGTGACTTTTTCAGCTTCTAGTCCAGCAACACATCATCTCCATTAAACCTGATTAAGTTAAGAATTAATGAGAGTCTGCTCTCCAAAGACTTAGAACTTTTTAGAAATGTTGAAGGGCAACTTGATTTCTTTTAAAAAATAATAATAGCTTTTTTATTTTTCAAAATACATGCAAAAATAATTTTCAACTTCCACTCTTGCAAAACCTTGTGTTCCAATTTTTTCTCCCTCCCTCCCAATTTCATCCCTCCCCTAGACATCAAGTAATCCAATAAAGGTTGAACATGTGCAATTCTTCTAAACATATTTCCACATTTTATGCTGTGCAAGAAAAATCAGATCAAAAAGGGAAAAATGAAAAATAAATAAACAAGTAACAAAAGGTGAAAATACTATGCTGTGATCCATATTTCACCCCTATAGTCTTCTCTCTGGAGCAAATGGCTCTTTTCATCAGGGCAACTTACTTCTAAGGCATTAAGGATCTATGACAGACTTGTACAGGTATCATCTCTATTGAAAAAGCAGGCTTGCTACAAATGGTTATGGTCTTTGAGATTTGCTGTGGCTAAAATACTTATAACCTTTTTGAATAATTTGGTTATGGTTACACATCTCCCCAAACTTCATGAGGCTTATCTTAAAGTACAAGACACATTTTTGATGGGTCTTTCCATCTTGGTAGTAGCAGCCAATGCTATTATGGACAGTAAAAATTCAGAGTCTTCTCTCTCTGCATGAAGTGAGATCAAAGACCTTCCATAAGTAGACATCCATAACATCTCTAGATACTTTGTCATTGTTAAAGACACTGTGTGGTTTAAATTAATTAGATGGTAGTTATCATCGTGCATAGACATATAAGGAAGCACTGCGATAAAATAGAATCCTTGCTTTAGGGTTAGGAAACCTGAATTCAAATCTTGCCTATACTATATTACCTCTGTGATCTTGATAAATCACTAAAATTCACTGGGCCTCAATTTCTCATTTATATAATGAAAAGGTTAAGACAAAATGTCCTTTACCACCATTAAGTTAGTAGCCAATAACAATTTTTTTTATTGCAACTTAGTACTTTTTACATTGATTGCATATGTGGGCACTTATTATTCATAATACACAGAGGCAATAATAGTAAACACAGACTTTCCCACCCTAGACACTGTAAACTTTAAAATATTTATTTAACTATTTACTTCAATTACTGTCTTTACTTATTTTATCTTCTCTAAGCCATCTCTTTTAGCTTCCCCTGGAAGCACACACATAGGAAATGGATGGCATTTTGTTACGCTTTAAAAGTTCCATTATATAATCTATTAGTGGAACATCACTGTAGTTATAGGTAGCTCTTTATATGAGGTCAGGAATAAAAATAAAGAGGGGCTATCTAGACAGGATTTCAGGATGAGGATTTAATGCATAAAGGAAAGATTCTTGTGGGCTTTTCTATGTCTTATCAGAATAGCATCATACATAAAATGAGGCAAAAAGTGTGGGAGATATTCTTAGAAGTGAGATGACATGAGCACAAACTTTGAACAACTAGATCTTTCTCACTATACTCATTCTTCTTCAGGTCAGCTTCTGCTGAATTTGTCAGGGAAAGGATGAAGTGCAAAGGAGAAAAATGGAAAACACTGGAGTTAACCTGTCTCAAGAGTCTAATTAACAGTCTATCTCTGACCAAATCTTTACCTCCAATTCCTGTCTCCTGTATGGTACCATTTTCTCTCAATCAACTATATCTCTTCATAATGTATTCATGAAATCTACAACTTGAAGGATTTGATAGATCAAGGGCAGTCAAGTATTTTCAAAAAAATCCTACCTCTCACATCCACAAATGATGGGACTTTCTCTTCTGTATTTTTGAAAGGCAGCCAAAATAAGTTAATAACAAAACTTTTTGGAAGAAGAAAAACAACATAAATTAGCCTACAAGAATCAGGGGTCTGCACAACAGAAAAACAGGGCAGCAAAAAACAGATTTCATGCCAGGAGCAAGAAGGCACTAAGTAGTTTCATGTCAGGCAATTTGTGACAGCCTTGCCCATCAATCCTCATAAATGTTGACCAACACTTGTCTTAGTTTTTGCCCGTGGTTCTTACTCAGAGAACCCAGAAGACAAAGAGGATTGACTATCCAAAACTTATGGGACCCAGTATTTTCTTTGTCCCTTAGCTCTTTGCTGAACTATCTAGAAAGTTTAATTTACACCCACTACCTCCTACCCCTTGCCATAGCTGAAAAATAAGGCAGATCAAAATGAATGACACATCGAATAAAAGTATTCAATGAGGATAGGAAGCCATTTGAAGTAAAGAGACAACTCATTTGTACTATTTATAAGGGAATTCCTGACAGTGGTCATATGCCATCTAATTAGTTCTATGAAAACGTGACTTATAGGTGAAATAGCATTCATTCCATTGATACAGAGCTAATAAGAATAAAGTTAAAACCATTGGAAGAGGAAACAGAAAAGAAGCCATCTGGGAGGGGAAGAACAGAGTATCACAGTAGGATTCCCTTTGCTGTGACACAGTCTGGTTATAATATATTTCAGCAATGTAATTGTGAAACACCATTAGTCATGGCAACATAATATGTGCTATGCCTATTTAGAGTTATATGTCACTGAAACAAGTTAGCAGAGCTCAGAAAAAAAAAAAATTCTTGTTTTCTTGGGAGATTTAAGTATTTGTGCCCTATCTGGGATAAGAGGTATTACTAAGCTGGAGGTCATATGACCCTGGACCAGATGCTTAGGAAAGTTCCTTTTAGCTCAAGGATTCTGTGAGTAATAATAATGCTTTAGGAACTCCATCCATAAGTGTCCTTTTATTTCCAAGAAACAATTCAAATGGCCTCAGTCACTTTTTTTCCCTCAGTCACCCCCTACTCCAGTGATATAAAGGTCTCTTCTGACCTCCTATTGCAACATACATATCTTTTATACTGAGAGTTGTCAGTTTCCCATGCATTATAAAGAGAACTGGATCCACACACATTCCCTGTGTACCCCCACATTTTATCTCCTTGTCATATCTGTCTAATAGAACAAGAAATAATACACATAATATTAAAAAAACATTAATAGTGAAAATGAATTATTAATTCAATTAAAGCATGAGCCCAATAATGATTCTTTTTCATTGCATTTATTAAAAGGAATTATTAATTGCTAACAGAGTATTAAAATACATACACACACGCACACACACAAACTGCTGACTATTTCAGAGTGAAAATGCACAAGTTCTGCATTCCTTCAGTAGTAAAGAAGACGACACATGACATAAAATAAAGAGGGGGAAGGATTATTTCATCAAGCCTCTCTTGAGCCAGTAATGTTCAATATCTTAAACTACACCAGAGATTATCAGAACTGAGATACTAAAAGATGTGACATAATGACTATAAGGAGAGAGAGCAAAATCTCAGTGTTCTCTCTCTAATGCACATATTCTACTCTCTATTACCCTCCATTCACCATCCTCTCTGTCCATCTATTCTCATCTATCCTTTATTATGCTTTTCACTAAACAAGATGGTGTTAAGAACTGATTGTCTTTGGCCCACCTATTGAAACAGTCTATAATTCTTCTAAATCCTGGGACTGAGGCAGAAGATGGGGGTGGAATATAAATATGAAAGCAATAACATTTAAATTAATCATATGCTAAAATGAAGCCTTCAATAATTTGTATAAATAAGTAAAGAAGCTTACTTTGTAAATAAGCTTTTTATAGTAATACTTCATTCAGTTACTGGTATTATCAGAGAATGTATTCCACATGGAGAGCTAAGTGGTGTAGTGAATGGAATGTCCTGTCTGAAGTCAGAAAGATTCATCTTCCCTCAGTTCAAATCAAGTCTTACTAGTCTACACACTTACTAGTCTAGATCCTGGGGATGTTACTTAAATGTTTCCCTCAGTTTTCTCATATATAAAAAGAATTGGACAAGGATATGATAAACCACTCTAGTGTATTTGCCAAAAAACTCCCAAAAGGGAATCATGAAGAGTGCAAAATGACTGAACAACATATTCCAAATATGTGAATTATAAAAATTAAATTTATGAACTTTAGCTTGATTTTGAAGACTTTCACAACACCCTATATGTTCATTTTTTCTCTCATGTTTCCCTTCCATGTACTTTATGTTTTTGTTAAACTGTGGATGACTCACCATTTTTTATATATAACATGGGAATTTTCCATTTCCATTTCCATATCTTTGTCCATGTTATCTCCTACACTTTAGAGCTAGTCCCTAATCTCCACTCTGTAACTGCCTATTTAATTCCTCTCAGATTTTTAAGTTCTGACTCAGGTCTTGCTATCTCCAAAAGCCTTCTCTAAAACTTCTAGCTAATGAGTACCTTGATAACTTGTGTTCTAACACTCCAAAACTCTGCTAAGAAAGAGAAATGAGCATCCATTTTATTTCTCATTGCCATTTCCAGACCATACCACCATCACTAATCAACCTTTTTTTTCCCTTTTGAAGTTTATTCTATTTATTTATATTGACCAGTTCAGGTCTTCATAACTGTAATCTACAATCTTCCTGGTTATTTTCTTTTTTTTGCTCAAGGAAATAAGTAACTAGCTGCAGCATTAGAACTAGCAAATTTTATCCCCAGGGCAAGAATGCATAACCCTCTCCCTATTTTAAAGGAATGTGCTGAGGAAAATCAATGCAAATTTTACATATTTTTATAAGCACTCACATTTTGTGTACCTATAATAAATACCTTAGATATCTTACTCTGGTTAAAATTATGCGGATTGACTCCGTCTATCTCTCAACCTTAGAAAGTGCTTTACATGTGATAACTCATTTGGTCCTCACAAAAAATTGTATGAGGCAAGTGCAATTATTCCCATTTTATAGATAAGGAAGCTGAGGGTCAGAGTGGTTAATCCTTATCAAAAATTAACACAACTAGTAATTCCCCGAGGCAGGACACAAAGGTAGATCATCTCTCTTCCTAGTCCAGTACAATATCCACTGTACTCCACTGCCTTTCTGCTTCCCAATTTATCAAAATTGTCGAGGTCATTAATGTGTATCAAACTCATCAATTTCCACCAATTACATTTTCATTCTACCTCACCCTCACACGGGGATGGTCATGAATCTATTCTGGGAGCTTGGACTCTGAAATTCTTCACTCAGATGATACTCTCCCATTTATCCATCTTTCCTGCTGCTTACTTTTGCTGAATGTTTTTCTTTCACCATGGCCTTTAATCCCTCAATTCCTCCTCATTTTCTCATTCTAACCCTTTAGCTCTGACTTCACCTTATTTTCATCAGAGTTTATCCTAAAGGTTTATCCTAAAGTTAACCAGTTAAACAGCCTCTCTCCTATCTTTGAATCTCTTTCCTCTCTGCCCTATTGCCATGAATGCCCTGTCAAGCACGAATCTTAGTTTGGCCCCCCCACCTGTCCTCTCTGTTCATCCTCACATACTACCAAACACCATTAGATGAAATCACATTGCTTCCTGACTGGGTCAAATACAGACTAATGCAAGTTAATCAAAATTGGGACCTCACTGGTGACAATCCCTTTATTCTTTCTTGACTGACATGCTATCAAGCTCCCTGCAGTAGCTGTTAACAGACTTTCTTTTTCCTGACCTCTGATTCTTTCTAGCTAGCAGAAGACCTTGTCTCTCATATTACTAAGATTATTGAAGCCATCCTACGTTATCCTCCCCTGCATACCTTAAAATCCACTTATTTTTTCCTTAAAAGATCCCATTCTCCTATTTTGTTCTATTCTCTGAGAATTAGTTTTTTCCTCTTCTCTACTTATCCCCTTGACTATCTATATTCCTTTGAAAGGATTCCAATTCTTTTGAAAGCATGCTTCTCCTCATGCCTTCCCAATATTCAATCCCCTTTTATTTAATGGCCTCTCTCCTGATATTTACAAACATACTTGGGGTTTTCCATTCTTTAAATGTTTATTAGTTATCTGGTGGACATTTCCATTTCTGTTCCTGTTGGCATGTCAAACTCAACATACTTACAATAGAATATATTCTCTCTTTTCTAAAATTTATCTTTTTATCATCTAAAATTAACTTATTTTGATATTGCAATCCTTAGAATGAACAAATTCACAAATTCATTGTAGCTTTCTACTCTTCCCACTCCTCCTACATTCCAATTAGTTGGAAAGTCTTTGTAATTCTACCTCCACAATCTCTTAAATGTGCCCCTTCTCTTTTTTCATACAGTCACTACCTGGATCAGATATAAATTTACCGTGGAGCTGAAATATTGAAATAGCTTCATAATTGATCTCTCCACTTCTGGTCTGCTTCCTCTTCAAGCTTTCATTCACACTGCTGCCCAAGTCTGCCTAAGACTGAGATTTGACTTTGTCACTATCATGCTAAAAAATCTTTTGTGGCACCCTATTGCTTCTAGGGTAAAAACCTTATGTTTAAGACCACCCATAGTTTAGTTCCAGACTATTTTTTTCATTATGTTTCATATAATACCCACTTATGAACTCTATAGACTTTCCACATAGATATAATAACTGTTTCCCTAACTTAACATTCTATGTTTCACGCAGGCTAGCTGTCCCTCAAGTTTAGAATGAATTTCTTCTTTATCTTCATCTCTTTGAATTTCTGACTGTCTTTATTGCTCAGCTCAGGTGATACCTTTCATTCAATAACTCTCAATCCTTCTACTTGTTCATATTTTCTTTCTCTTTAAATTGTCTTCCATTGTCTACTTCTCTACATATGTATCCTATTGAAAAAAAATAAGCTCCATAAATTAAAACTATAGCCTTTTTTGCATTTGCAAACCCAAAAGATAGTATCATGCCTTGCACATAATAGATATGAACATATATTCATGGAACAAAAAGAAAAAAAAACAAAAAATATAGTATGTTCAAAAGCGGAATGGGCTCTTCATTCCCCCTCACAAGGGTTCCCAAGTGGAGACTGGATGATGACTTATTCATAATCTTGTAGAAAGGCTTTTTGGTCAGATGCATCTTGGAATAGATGGCCTCTGGAGTCTCTTTCAACTCTGAAATTATGTGATTCTTTATTCTTGAACCTCAATAAACCAATCTACAAGCATAGCCCCAAAATGTAAAAAAATATATAAATGATATTTCTCTAACACCTCTAGGACTAAATATAATTATATTGCTCCTCAGTTTTGCTTTGAAAAGTTTTCACAACTTGACATCATTTTATTTCCAGATTCAATGGACATGACTCCTCCCCTGTACTTTAAATCTAGACAAATTGACCTTCTTTCTCCTCCTCTCATACTTCATTCCATCTCCCATTCTGTGACTGTACCAGCTAATCACCATGCCTCAAATACACTAATTCCTTACTTCTGTCTCAGAGAATCCCTTTCTTCCTTTAAGATCCAAATAAACACCATCTTCCTTATGAAGACTTTCCCAATTTCCTCCTATTGCTAGTGCCCTCCCTCCCAAACTACTTTGTCTCTGACTACTTTGTATATGTAAACTTAATATTTATTTTATTAACTTTATATTATGCCATATATTTTAATTGCTTATCTTTCTTTGTTAAAATATAAACTCGATGTGAATAAGAATTGTTGTTGGGTTTTTTTTTTTGTTGTTGTTGTTGTTGTACTTTTATCCCTGGTGCCTAGCAAAACACTAGACATATAGAAGGCACTTAATAAATGCGAGCTGATTAATTTCTCCATGTGTAAGAGTTAGGAATCAGTGGAAGCTGTATTTGCTCTATAAGCAAATGGGGTGAACTAAGGCAGCAACTTAATAACAGGTAGCTTAATTGGCCCTGAGAGACTTAATGCAGAATCCAAAGACATCTATCTTACTTCCCGCAATAAGCTTAGGCCAAGAAAAATTTAGCTACACGATACAGAGTAATTATCTAACAGATAGAGTAGAAAAAGTATATTTGGTAGTGAAGCATAACACTAGCCTAGATAAAATTTTTTTAATGTAAGTGGCTACACCAAGTTTCCCAGAAGAAAGTAAGACATAAATCTTTATGCTAAGTCAAGGAAGATGAGTGAAAAAAACACACTTCTTGACTTTGCCAGGAGGTCAGTAGGAAGAGGTCTGATAAGTAAAGTTGTTGAAAAAATTGACAAAGTTTGGAAACAAGGACTGGCCTTCTCCAAACTGTTGGCAATTGGCAGTATGTTTGTGTAGGGCCCGGTGCAAGGCCCTCCATCTCTCAGCCTTTGGTCTCCATGTATTTTCCTGACAGTCCTGGATCCAGGAGCCAACTGGCAGTGCCGGCTGCATTTGCAGGGGAAACAGAGTGGCACTGCCAGCTTTCAGTGACAAAAGGAGTGTTTATAGCAGGCGCGCTGACAGCTGTCCGAGTGCCACATTTATTTACAAAACGTTAGTTAAATTAGTGACAGTTGGCGCTGGGGAGGAAAAGCTGAGAGAAAAGCTGACATTACTTGATCTAGCGGGTGCTTTTGCGCCGTTTTTTGCTCACCCTATTTATTTATTAATTCTATTTGCTTCTTAATTTATTTATTGATAGATTTTGCTTCATTTTCCAGCCTCTGATTTTGAGGCTGTGGATGCTCTCATCAGTGCTCCATTTTTTCCAATCCAAAGGTCCTAATGGCTAAAAGTGACTTCTGCAGATCCCTAAAATTCAGTGAGTTTAAATAGATCAAAGATTTCCAAGAAAATTTCATGACCATAGAGAATATATCTCCTGGGCTCTTCCAGAGAGCACTTAGGAATGATCAGCATATGCTTATTAAGTAATAAATTATCACCCCCATCAGCATTGCTTCATTATTTCTCTTATGTTAATCAGCAGTATGTTTTCCAAAGATATTACTTCTACTTTTATTCTTTCTGACAGTGGTAATTAAATTGTAGGAGGCTAAGTTTCATTTAGAAGTTTAAGAGGATTGCCCTAATGATAAAAGTGTTTTTGTTTTTTTGTTTTTTGATTTTTAATAATCGAGAAATATGTTACAAGGAAAACCTATAGAATTTTTTTCTCTATAGATTTTTTAAAGAAGGCTTACATATGAACTATCTTTTTTTATATATAAAAATGCATATGTTCTAACTTTCCAATTAGACTATATTCTTTGAGGGTAGAAGCCCTTTTTGATGTGTAACAACAAAAACAAATAATATAGTTCTCTTATAATGATAGACTTTGAACTCCTATAATAATTTTGATGATGGTTTATGATAGCAGCAATCATGATAACTGCTACTAAACAGCACTTTAAATTAAAAATACTTAATACAAATTCTAATGTAGCATCAAAATACCATTTGAGATAGCTAGAGCAGGTATCATTGTCTCTGTTTTATATATGAGAAAGCAGTGGATAGAGTTCTAGGCCTGAAGTCAAGAAGTGTGGTCTTTTTGAGTTCAAATCTGGCTTCAGACAGTCACTATCTATATAACCCTGGGCAAGTTGTTAACTCTGTCTGTTTCTTTATCTGTTAAGGGAGCTAGAGAATAAAATGGTAAACCATGCCAGTACCCTTGTCAATAAAACTCCAAATGGAAAAGGATCCACATGTGCAAAAATGTTTGTAGCAGTCCATTTTGTAGTGACAAGGAACTGGAAATGGAGTGGATATCTATCAATTAGAGAATGGATGAATAAGTTATGGTATATGAAGATAATGGGCAGGTTGATTTCAAAAAGGCGTGGAGAGACTTTCATAAATTGATGCTAAGTGAAGTGAGCTTAAAACCAAGAGAATATTGTACACAGTAACAAGATTATGTGATGATCATCTGTGATGGACTTGACTCTTTTCAACAATGATGTGAATCAAGATAATTTCAATAGCCTTGGAATAGAAAGTGCCATCTGCATCTAGAGAGAGAATTATAGAGACTGAATGTGCATCAAAACATAGTATTTTCACCTTTTTTGTTACTGTTTGCTTGAGGTTTTTTTTTTTTATTTCTCATTTTTCCCCTTTTGATTAGATTTTTTCTTGCATGGCATGATGAATATGGAAATTTGTTTAGAAAAATTGCCCATGTTAACCTATATCAGATTGCTTGCTGTTTTGGGAGAGAGAAGGGAGAGAGAGAAAGAAAAATCTGGGACACATTGTTTTCCAAAGTCGAATGTTGAAAACTATCCTGCATGCATTTGGAAAAATAAAATATTACTTTAACTTTTTTTTTTCAAATAAAGAAAACCTCAAAAGAGGTCATAAAAGTCAGACATGACTGAAAAATGACAACTGAAATGGATCAGATTGGGTAAGGGACTTAATCATGATTCACAGATAGGATGTGTGTTTTTTTAATTGAATATGTATTTCAATTTCTCTTGGTAACAGTATTGAACATCTTAGCAAAATAAAACAAGTTGTGAAGTCTTTTTTAAAATCTTTTAAAAAAACTTATCAATTAAAAAATTAAAATAAGCTGTATTCTATATTTCATGGCAAAAATAGGACATTCTCTCTCTTTATATATATATATATATATGTGTGTGTATGTGTATGTATGTGTGTATATGTATATATATGTATACATATATATGTATATATGTATGTATGTATATATGTGCCCAGAAAATTGAATGTTCTCAAAATGTAGTTCGAAAAGGAAGTTTCCTAGTAAATTAATTTAAAAGATTACATATTGGATTAAAAATAAAAGAATTTTTTGGTGGAATTTGAACTCAGGTTTTCTTAAATTGAATCATAACAACTATAGAATCTTAAAGACAGAATGGACAAGAAGACTGAGGTAAAAAATTAAATGTTAGTCAAAATCCTACAACTAGCAGTGGCAGAATGATCATTTGAACCCAAGTGTTTAGGCTCACCAATGCAGTGCTCTTTCCATACTATCATAAATGTTTTGAAGTTAATGGTGAACTTTGGATTATACAACTTCTGAAAGTCCTTTTCTATCTTATGCTTTCACATTTCCATGATCATTTCTTGAAACTCTTCCCATCTTTCTGGTCAATCTTCTTTCCTATCATAAATCCCTTTTTGCTACATCCTCATTTTGTTTTGTGAAAAAGAGTCATCTTTGAAATATTATATAAAATTTATTTGAAATCCTTTCTTGTCATATCAGCTATAAAGATTGTACTGATAATAAGCATTCCATTTGGCCTTCTAGTGGGAAGTTCACAGATTTCAAATTGAGCAGTCAAAATACTGATAGTGAGAAGAGAATCTTCAAAGATAATTTTTACTTAGGGGTAAAAGTTAACTGAAATATATACAACTTTTATATAGAATAACCTTATCCATCATTCCTGGTCCTACACTCTCCATGATAGACTAACTTCTTCATAGTAGAGGGAGTAAATATCTTCTCTAATGCATCTCTTTTTATTAAAGATGAGAATCATACCATATCTTGGTATATTTTTTGAAGCCTTATAGCACTATCCACAACTAATTATATATTTGTTTTATTTTTTTATTATGAACTAATAATTATTAGCAAAATAGTCATGTAAATATATAATATATAAATATGAAATATATTATAAAATATGTAATTTTACAAAAAATGTTTTATATAAATATATAATATAAAATATGTACAAATAGCATTTCATATAAAATTATACATCTCTATTACACATAGATTTTTTCATATACTAAACAGTGTTTCCTGTGGCAATTTTATACTTACTATCTTCTCTGTATTTTAAGAATTTTAAAGCTAATATTCTTTCTTTTCTCTTGCTAATTATGTATTAATGGTAACTAGCAAAGCAACTATTTCTTCACTGCCAAAGGTCAATCTCAGGGGCAGAGTATATTGTGGGTTACTATCATAGTGGATATTGCCTTGGACTTGGCCAGAACTGATTCTTGTTTTAATTAGCTATATAGCACAGGTTTTTTTTTTTCATTTCAAAGATGGGGCTAAATTATCTTTAGTACTGAACTCGCAGGATTTCTGTGAAACAAATGAAATTTCATGCAATTGGAGCAAAATGCTACAAGGATTGAACCTTAAGACTATACATTTGGTGATATACTACAATAAAAATGCTGATGTGAGATTCAAAGAATCTGCATTCAATGCCACACCAAATGATCTTGCACAAGTCATTTATAATTCCCTGAGTCTCAACTTAATTATCTGTAAAATGAGATCATATAATTGGAAGGCCTCTTATTTCCCTTTGATCTTGGGCTCTATGATCTAAATGGTATAGGTTATTCAAGAAATAGAAAAGACAGAAAAAGCCCTTATTGTCTCTTTTTATGTGGTGTATGTTTCATTATCTGGTACTATTAAGTATGTGCTAAATAATTCTTCTGAAAAGTCAATTAAGTACTGCCCTAAGTTCTCAAAATATAAATAAAAGGCAAAAAAACAAAAACAAAACCAATCCTTCTTCAGATATGGGAAAATTGAAACACTAATGCATTGTTGGTGGAGTTATGAACTGATTCCAACAATTTGAAACCATGCCCAAAGGAGCATACCCTTTGACTCAGCAATATCACTACAATATCTGTATCTCAAAAAGATCATTAAAAAGGGAAAAGGACCAACATGTGCAAAAATGTCTGTAGTAGGTTGTTTTTTTTTTTTGTTTGTTTGTTTTGTTTTGTTTTTTTGGTTTTTTTTTTTGTTTTTTTGGTTTTTTTGGTTGTTGTTACAAAAATTGAAAATTGAGGGGATGCATCATTTGGAAAGTGGCTGAACAAGTTGTGCTATATGAATGAAATAGAAACTTGTTCTGTAAGAAATAGCAAGTAGGGGGAAGCTAAGTGATGCAATGAATAGAGCACCAGCCCTGAAGTCAGAAGGACCAGAGTTAAAATTTGATCTCAGATACTTAATGTTTCCCAGCTGTGTGATCCTGGACAAGTTACTTAACCCCAATTGCCTCAAAAAAAAAAAAGGAGAGGCGAGGAGAAGAGGGGAGGAGAGAGGAGAGGAGAGGAGAGGGGAAGGGAATGGAAAGGGAGGGAGAGAGGGAGAAAAAATTGGAACTTAAAATCTTATAAAAGTGAATGTTAAAAACTATCTTCATGTGTAATTGGAAAAAACATTATTAAGTGGGAAACAATCCTCAAAAACTTCACATTTGAATGAAGCAAACTATATATATATATATATATATATATATATATATATATATATATATATATACACACAGAGAGAGAGAGAGAGAGAGAGAGAGGTATATACAAGATTCAAACAGTAAATGTTTGGAGTAGAAGGCATTAGCAGCTAGGGTGATCAGTCAGTCAACTAGTATTTCTTAAGTATTATATTCCAAAAATCATTCTAAATGATCAGCAAAGGCTTCCTGCAGAAGGCATAATTTTATTAGGGTCCTGAAAGAAGACAGGTATTCTAAAAGTGAAGAGAATAAACACTTCAGGAATGGAGAGCCAGTGAAAAGGTATGAGTTTGGGAGCAGAAAATCATGTGAAGAAAATCAATTAGGCTATTAGGATCAGACCATATGAATGGAGGTAATATGCAGATAGGAAAAATCCATGTTTTGAAGAGCCAAAGAAATTTATATTTGATCCTCAAGATAACAGACACTAAAGTTTAATCAGTAGACAAGATGATATGGTCAGACCTGCCCTTCAAAAAATAATTTTGATAGCTATGTAGAAGATGGATTAGAGAATTGAGGAAACAAGGATGATGCTGAATTTATGAACCCAAATTATGTAATGGATATATCATTCTATCTATCTATCTATCAATATATATGTGTACATATAAATTTGCATACATATGTGTGTATACATGCTCACATATACATATACAAATCTATATTATATGTATACATCATATTTAAGTGAGAAAAATTTTAGAATTATGAAAACCCAAGAAAAAAAAGGATAATTGAAAATTCAAAAAGAAAAAAAAAACTAAGGTGCTTGCTAACAGTGAAGCTTTATAATCACAAGAAATTATTATTTGCAACCAATCTAGGATAAACATGTTTCAAATAAGGTGTAGTTGTCAATATTATTTGTATGTATAGGGGCTGTCAACTATCACTTTAAAAAAGCTACACATCTTCTGATACAGGGATAATAGATTCAATATATAGAACAAGACACAAACAAGGCCAATGTGGGAATTTGTTTTGCTTGACTATAAATATTTGCTACAAGTTTTTGTAAAATACATTTTTTTTGTATTTTGTAAAAATTTGAAAAAAATACAGATATTTTTCTTTCTCTTCTTTTTCCCCAAGTGGGAAGGGAAAGAGGAAAGAAAAAATAGATGTTTGTTAATTGATACGTATATATAGTGTTTATGTGTGTGTGTGTGTGTATGCACATATACACATATATATATATATATATATATATATATATATAATTTTCTATCTATAATGTCTCAGTTGCTCCTGTTGGAGGCTTATTAAAAAAATCATTGGTTCTTATGAGACAGTTTCAAAGTCAGTAGGACTTGGGTTCAAGTCATTGAGTGTATGACTCATGACAAGCCACTTAATCTTCTATTGAGATAGGCCACCCTAGTCTCAGACTATAGATTACAGAACTGCTGACCTGCATTGTTAGTAAAAAGCTCTACATTCTGCAAGAATCCTTCCCCTATCCTCCTTAATATTAGTGCTTTCTTCCTGCAATTCATCCTATAGATTGCTTGTTTGTATATAGTTACTTGAACATTGTTCTCCCAATAGTTTGTAAACTCCTTGAGAATAGGAACTGTCTTTTGCCTTTCTTTGTACCCTTTTTCTTAGCACAGTATCTGGCACATAATAGATATTTAATAAATATTTGCTGACTTTACTGGCAGGATATTATATGAATTAAATCAGATATGTAGTCACTATCCTATTTTAAGGAATTTCAGGATTATTTTAGCTGCTTCTAATTTCTAATTTCAATTCCAATCTCCTCCCAGTCAATTTGACTAGCTTGTTCTTAATATGTGTAAATCAGAAATTGTTACTTACTTTGAATTCTAGCTTTACTAAGTTGTAAGAGAGCTGCAAAAGTGTCAGTTTCTGACTCCTATCTAATGTATAAACCACTTCTTCAAACCTTTCTTACCCACAACTCTCCTGGATTTCCTCACTATTTCAAATATATTTATCCCATGTATCCATAATATACATACATACAGTATGGACCTATCCTATCTATCCTTTCCTGTTCTGTTCTGTTGTATCCTATCCTATCCTTCATCCCCTGTATTTAAAAGGTAGGCTCATACTATACTATCCTTGTCACTCATGTGACTACCACCTGCATACAATTCGTGAAGCTAACTCAGTTCTGGATTTATTTAAAAATGTTATGAAGAACAAGCCTACAAATTATCCCATCTGTCTCTTTATTGTATGTCAATTAAATTTCTGAATTTACAAATATGTCTAGTACAAAAGGTTATCCTAAATAAGGACCTTTTAGCAATTAATGAAAAAATTTCATCTAGAAGATATTTTCTACTAATTATGATATCTTATCTTCCATTTATTTTGAACATGTGTTTATTTACTGTTCTTTAGTTTAATATGAAACTTCCTTGCAGGTAGTATTTATATAAGTACACATGAACATATATGCACACATAGATATGGCAAGATAAGTTTTTTTTTTAGTTATTTCAAGTTAATTTTTTGAGAATTTCAATATGTAATTATCAATACTTTATTTCAATCATATTTCAATTAAAAGCTCTTCCTCACTTAAATCCAATTCTCCCTCAAGTTAGGATATCATCTTTATGATATCCTTGGTCCTCTTTGTGAACAAAAATAAAAAACAACAACAGTCAAATCTTAAACAGGTTTTGGGGATCATCTGGACCCTTATATAGTATTAGACTATTTACCTCTAATTTTTAAAAAATAAATTATTAACATTGAAAGCTGACTGGATCACAGAGATCATATAGTCGCAATGTCATCATTTTAAGTTGAGGTTATTTGTTCATGAGCATATACAGATAATGAGTGATAGAATTAGGAGTAATAAACAATCTCACCTAAATCTGAAGGCAGTACACTTTCCATTAATACCATACCACTTAAGCATAATTTTTGAGTGCTTGTCATATTTACTTTAAGACTAATCTTATTTCCCAACATGCATTTTGTATCCGAGTGATGGCTATGTATTTCTACCTGTTTCTTCCTATATCATTAGTCTCTACTACATGCATTAAATGTATTTCTAAACACTTTTAGATCCTAATCTATCCTGTCTAGAAAATGTTCTTGTTATTCATTCATGTCTGACTCTATTTGGAGTTTTCTTGGCAAAGGTACTGAAGTGGTTTGCCATTTTCTTTTCCAGCTCATTTTATAGATAAGAAAACTGAGGCAAATAGGGGTACATAACTTGTCCAGAGAGCTAGTAAGTGTCTAAGTTCAATAATAAGCGTTTTCTATGACTCCAGGGAGAGCACTCTATGCACTTTGCCTTCTACCTGCACCATCTAGAAACTACATTTCCATGGAGAGGAGAGTAAAAAAGAAATAATGGAAAGATAATTGATTTTTCTCATTAGATTCACAGCCTCTTTTCTGTTTTAATTTTTAATCAAACCCACCACCCATTATTATAGGAACTATTGTATATTTTTATATCTCTATTAAACTTGAACCAAAATTAGAGTCCTAATCCTGCCTCTGACACATGCTGGTATGATTCACTATTGGTAAATCAATTCATTTTTAAGTGCTTAATATCTTTCAAACAGTATTACTTACAGAGTAGGTACTGATCTGCATTAGTGGAAGGAGTTCCTTGCTGGGAGATCCAATGATTAAATAAATCATAGAAATAATAAAAATTAAATTTAAATGAATTTACAGATAACATCTCATTTGCTCCTTCAACAACCCTATTATGTAGGAATTATAATTATTCCCCTCCATTGGTCATTGAGGAAACTGAGGCAGACAGAGTAGTATTGCTGGGACAAAGAATAAGCACAGAATGCTAACCAATATTTCTTTCTTTTTTTTTTTTTTTTTTTGTTTTCTATCCAAAGTTTATTGGGATTGCCTTGGATCACTGAAGCACTGAGAGGAACCAATTTTTTCATAGTTGATCATCATATAATCTTGTTGTTAATGTATACAATGTATTACTGATTCTGCTTATTTCACTCAGCATCAGTTTATACAAAGCTTTCCAGGCCTTCCTAAAATCAGATTGTTCATCATTTTTATAGAACAATAATATTCTGTTACTGTCATATACCCCAACTTATTCAGTCATTCCCAAATTGATGAGTATCTCATGTGCTCATCTAATCTACTAATTGCCTAATTCTCGATACCCCAAAGAGATGCTACAAACATTTTTGCAAATATGGGCACTTTTCCCTCCTTTATGATTTCCTTGGGATATATTCCCAGTAATGGTACTACTGGGTCAAAGGGGGTGCACAGTTTTATAACCCTTTGGGCATAATTGCAAATTGTTCTCCAGAATGTCACCCAATATTTCTTAAGCAATATATGTGTGTGTGTGTGTGTGTGTGTGTGTGTGTGTGTGTGTGCATATCCCATTACCTAGCAATATTATTACTAGGTCTGTATTCCAAAGAGATCAATTAAAAAATGTTATATGAGTACGTATGCATGTATGTATGCAATACATACAAATATATGTATATAATTTATGTATATGCCATATAGTATTATGAATATTATATTACTTAACTTTCTCAATATGTGAGGGAGAGGCTAGAGGGAGGGAAAGAATTTGGCACTGAACACTTTAAAAAATGAATGTGTAAATAAAAGAAATGTTCTTTGAATGAAAGGATAATAGATATTATAATCACAATTTGTGGATAGTCTTTGTTAAAAATGAGATCATAGAATTGGCCACGGAATTGGGTTCTTGTTCAGACGTTTAATGCCTAAAGGCATTCTTTCTGCATGTTAGTAGATAGTATGGCCTAGTAGAGGGAACTATGGGTTGAGAATTTGAGGAGCTGCAAAGGATATGAACAGATATTTTTCATATGAAGAAACTGAAACCATTTCTAGTCATATGAAAAGGCGCTCTAAATCACTATTGATCAGAGAAATGCAAATTATGACAACTCTGAGATACCACTACATATCTCTCAGATTGGCTAAGATGACAGAAAAAGATAGTGACAAATGTTGGAGGGGCTGTGGGAAAACTGGAACACTAAAACATTGTTGATAGAATTGTGAACAGATCCAACCATTCTGGAGAGCAATTTGGAACTATGCCCAAAGAGCTTCAAATTGTTCATACCCTTTTACCAGCAATGTTTCTACTAGGCTTATATCTCAAAGGGATCTTAAAGGGAAAGGGATCCATATGCACAAAAATGTTCGTAGCAGCCCTTTTTATAGTAGCAAGAAAGTAGAAACTAATCCACTCATCAGTTGGAGAATGACTGAATAAATTATGGTATATGACTGCTAAGGAATATCATTGCTCTGTAAGAAACAATCACCAGGATGGTTTCAGAGAGGCCTGGAAAGACTTACATGAACTGATGCTAAGTGAAATGAGCAGAACCAGGAATTCATTGTATACAGCAACAAGAAGTTTGTACAATGACCAATTCTGATGGATGTGGTCTCTTCAACAATGAGATGATTCAGACCAGTTCCAATCATGTTGTGATGAAAATAGCATCTACACCCAGAGAGAGGAGTATAGGAACTGAGTATGTTCCAAAACATAGAAATATTCACTATTTTTTGTTGTTGTTTGCTTGCATTTTATTTTCTTTCTCATTTTTCTCTGTTTAATTTGATTTTTCTTGTGCATCAAGATGATTGTATAAATATTTATGCACATATTGGATTTCACATAGGTTTCTACAAGTTGGATTACTTGTCATCTAAGGGAGGGGGTGGGTGGGAGAAGGAGAGGGGAAATGGGAACAAAATGTTTTGCAAGGGTTAAAGTTAAAAAAAAAAACTATCCATGCACATGTTTTGAAAATAAAAAAGTTTTTTTTTTTTTTTTTTTTTGTTGTTGTTGTTGTTTTTTTAAGAGAATTTAATAATCTTGCTTCAAACTTCAGCTCTGTTACTTAATAAATGTGAGCTTAGGGGCAAGTCACTCATCCCCTCCAGGCCTAAATGTCCTGTAGAATTAAGGGAATGGGACTAATGTTTCTCATTTTTCCTAAGAATTAATTTTCCTAAGCATTGATAACAGAAAAATAATACCTTCAAAGGACTTTATATCTATTACCTCATTTAAACCTAAAAGTCCAATGAAGTTGTATTAAAGATATTAATATTCCCATTTTACAAATGACAAAACAGATTCAGAGAAGTTAAATGAAATGCTAAAGATGGTATTTGAACCCAAGTCAAATGCTTAGGACTCCAAATCTAGCATTCTGTCACTATATAATACTGCCTTTGCATTATTATCCCTAATTCTCATATGCAATTAAATACACTGAGTAAAAAGTTTTTTTTTTCTATTTACATAATTGAAAGGGTAAAGGCTATTTTGACTTGAGTGTTTCTGAAAAGTAAGTTTGTCCAAAGATGATTACTCCGAGTGAGGAGCAGTTTTTTCCACTCATCCCCCATATTAGTAGTTTGTTTGAACTCCAGAGCAGATCTGAAGATTATTTTCACACAAACACATCTCCTGTTGCCTTTTCTAGACTGAAAGGGCTTTGTCTAAGGGTTGATTTTAGTTATGTAATTTTCCACAACTCTTTGGGTTTGGTGCTGTTTTCATTAAAAATTCTATTATTTTTTTTTAACTCCATCAATGAGATTGTAAGATTAATTCATATTGCCCATTTTGTGAGAAAAGGAAAGATAAAAGTCCCTAAAAAGCTTTCTGAACCCAAATGTTTCACTGACAAGAAAGCCAAGTTGGACAAATAAGCTTGAGCAATTTAACCATGTCAAAATATGAGATCTGGAAAAAGTGCTGGTGTGGAAAGACTGACTTCTTTATGCAAACACATTCCAGCTAGTCTATTGTGTTTGGACGATGGACTTCAGAGTGGGATGAAAAGTCTTTTCAGACATCATTATAATCTTTTCTAAGACCATCATTCAAATCAGAGATCAAAAAATTAAGATCTGTGAATCAAATCTGTTCCAATGACTTTCCAAAATAGCTTAAAATACCAATATCTGGAACTGTGGTGCTGTCCCTGGTGCTTCCCTAACCTTCGATTATCTCTCCAAATCAGTTAGCAGCTCTGAGGCTGGCTGTTGGGAAGAAAGATTAAAAGTAGAAGCTCTAACATCTCCTCTCTGTTGTCCCACATGCAGTGAAAACCTTGACTCTCCATCCAAATTCCAAAATAAGGAGAGGAAGTACAAAAACAAAAGAAGCAGCTACCTCCCAGCCCGAACAAAATGCACCATAAAAAATGCACCATAAATGGATCTGTAGTACCTCTACCCTGTACCCATGCATATATTTCCCAACCCTAAAAGTTTAAATCCCCCTCTCCCTATCATTGTTTTCTTTAGACATATAACCCTTTCTCAATTGGATACTCTTTCTCTCCCTCCCTTCTTTCCTCCCTCCCCTGTCCCTTCCCCACTTTTTCCCACCCTTCCTCCCTCCCCACTCTCCTCTTCCCTCCTCTCTGTCTCTCTTCTCCTTCTTTCTGCCTCTCTCTTTCTCTCTATCTCTCTCTCCTTTTTGTTTTTCTCTCTTTTTTTTCCTTGAAAGGTAAGAAATATTCAGAGTAATAGAGAAATGTATCATCATAAGGGAAAAGAAATATTATTCTCTTAAAAAATGTTTCAAGAAATTATAGTACAAAAAACAATGATAGGAGAGCCACTAATAATAATACTATTTATACAGTGACTACTTTGTATCTGGAACTGTGTTAAGAATTTTATAAATATTTATCTCATTTGATCCTCACAACAAGCTTTCAAGATAAATACTATTACTACATCCATTTTAGAACTGAGATAACCGAGGCAACTGAGGCAAAGGTCACATAATTTACCCAAGTTCACACAACTAACAAATAAGTGTCTGAGCCCACATTTCAACTCACTTCTTTCTGACTCCTGGTGCAGAGCTCTATCTACTATATTACCTCTGAACAAAGAAAACCTTAGAGCAAGTTACACCTTCCTTAAAGGTCTTTATAAGAAATCAGGACAGCACTGTGGTCAAGCAGATGTTTGGAGCCAGCCAAGGGTATGAAGAATCAGGACAAGTCATGCTGGTTTTTTTGATATACACCAAAAATCTGCAGTTCTACCAGTTATATTCAGATTAAACTGCCCTCTGCTTTCCCTCCTCCTTCCCTAGTAAACACACTTGTCTGACCCACAGAATCTTGCGTTCAGCTTGTGTTGCATTGAAACAGTATCCTAAATACAAGCAATTTAAAGTGTCCTAAAACTAGAACTGTTTCAGTTGCCCAGGCTCTTTCGAGGGGAGCTGCTGACAGGCCAGTTTATTGGTTATTATCAGTAAACTATTTCACAGAATCCACTGCTGTGAACAAAGCAACTAGCTCCTGAGGCTGCAAAGACCCTTCAAACAAAGCAAGGATAATGTTACATGGATAACACTTTACACCTCCATGGAGACTTACATCCTAGGAGCTCAAATGCTTTGTTAGTATTAATTAATGAAGCTTTGCAAGGTTCCCCCAGGAGGCAAGTATCATTAGACCAGCTTCTAGCAGAACCAGGAGCAGGGAAGGTTATAGGTCAAGGTCATACTTCAAGGTGGACAATATCTTTTGCTTTTATATACTACTCTTCCACCAAAGTGCCCAGGCATTTGTGTACATCATTTCCTTTTCTCTTTCTTGTGATGGCCACATGATATATTTTAATTTGAGATTTTTCAGAACCTTTCTTCCTAGTATCATTTGAAAACATTCAGAAGAGTATTAATTGTCTCTGAGAAAACCTAAGGCTGTTCTCATTTGGAATACAAGGTTGGAGGGAAAAAATTAATAATGTCCTGGTTTACTTAAATGAGAAATGTTCTCTGATTCTATGCTTCAATGAGTACTCCAGAAACTGTCATTCTTTGTTTCCAGTTCTCATTTAAAATATTAGTGCTTTCTTGGGTCTTCAAGAGAGGAAATTTCTACTCAAAAACTAGTCTAAAAACTAGATTAATTGGAGGCAAGAGATATCAGGATAAGCAAATAAGCAGAATTATATAAAAGAAAAAAGCTCTGTATTTGCAATTAGAAGACCAAGGTTCACATCCCATCTCATAAGATCACAGTTTTCAAAATAAAGGAGATTGGAAAGGTCTAATTCAATGCTCTTATATTGTAATCAAGAAAACTGGGACAAACGAGGCTAAGTTACTTGCCCAAGATCAAATAAATGAAGCAGAGAGAGGATTCAAATTCAGATCTTCTGCCTTGCTTTTCACCCTTTATTAAAAAATACTTTTTTACAGAAATTATTATTTTTTTTACAGAAATGTATATGATCTCTGCTACTCATTCCTGTATGACATTGGGTAAGTCACTTAACCTCTCTAAACTTCATTTTACTCCTCCATAAAATTTAGCAGCTGGATTAGATGATTTGAAGGTTCTTTCAAAACTAAATCTATTAACCTATGATGTCAACCTTTGTATTCCCCAACATATTATTATAGTTATATAAACAGTGACCTGAGAGGAATTATACTATCTAAATTCCATTATTTTGGAATAAGGGGAAAATGGTCATTTAGTTAAATGCTTACAACTTTTGGTGGGGCATTTGAAAAATTGGCCTGTTTATCTGCTATTTTACCTAGCCATTGGACTCTTGTCAAACTCCTACTAACGCATGCTTTTGATTTGGTCCTTGAGAATTGGATCTCTGATATCCAGGTACCTGATTGCTTCCATCAACTTATCTTGCAAGTATGCTTTTGCACTTCATTCTTCTTGCCTAATTATTGCAGTCCCCAGAGGGAGCTATGAGGTGGTAGATCCTGAGAAGAGGCAGGGAAGTAAAAAGATTTATCCTGGAACAGCACACTGTTCATTGAGTGGCATTGCTATTCTGAACAAGTTAACTTATAAACAACAGATCGATAGTTACTCCAAAAAAGACAACCTCTACCATCTGACTTGAAATTGAAAGGGGTGTGAGAAAGCCTGAGTGATACTTTTGTGGGTTCTTTACTCTCTTGGAAATTATTATTCTGGAGCTCTCTAATTTGGTTTAACACAATAGCATATTACTATTCCCTCATGTGGTCTAAATGCAGAGATACAGCACAAGAAGGGGATAGCTCACATATATGCCTCTGTGAAAGATGGGCATTTACTTCCACACATCCCCAGACCAAGTAAATTGAATGAAGTGAGATCAGCCCAGTGAAAACTACATGGCTACAGTCTTCTCACTAGCACCTCCACAAGGTCAATTTGACAGCAAAAATCACAGTGAGCCAGCTACCCAATCACATCAAAATTCAAGGATAAGGATAGACATGGAGCAGGAGGAGCAAATTGCTAAATAAGGACTCATAAATTCCCATGTCCTCTTAAACAACTAAATTGCAATTAGAACTAGTTGCTGACATACGTACTTGTGTCTTGCTCACTTTTTCAGACACAATGCTCACAGCTTTGTCCACAACTCAGGCCATTTAGTATTAAATGATCATGTTGTAGAGAAACAAAAAAGTTAAGGCCCATTGGTACTTACTTGCTAGGGGACACTAAAGAACTAAGTCATTTAATCATTTGGTTCTTCATTCCATCAATAGGAGAAATCAGGAAACCGAACTTAACAGAATGTCCAAATGGCAGACAAGCACGGGAATTATTTTTTTCTTTTTCTTGTTTTCACAAATAATTATGATTCTATGTGACTAATAGAAAGACACTTACTCTTCTCTGCTTAGGATTTCCTGCTTTCTTCTCTCTTTCTCTCAGTTTCATCTTCGGTTTGCTGCAAGATGCTTGCTTCAGATCATGTTCAAGCTCCATTTCTACCATGAAGCCTTCCTTAATTTCCTTGGCTGTCAATAATCAATCCTTACTCTGAAAGCATATTGTCTATTCAATGCTACTCAATTAGTATTTTATAAATATTAATATATATATTTAGCCTTTTATTTCTATATCCAATCTTTTAATCCATATGATAAACCCCTAAAAATGTAGGACTATATCTTTTTTGTATCCCCCAGACTTAAGGCACCCACTTTCATAGAATGGTTACTTAATAAATGTTGCTATTGACATTGATGATGATGAAGAAAGTATCAAAAATATTTAAATGTTAGGTTGAATGGCAAAGGAAAAACGTTTTGTTCAATTAGAAATTATGTAACCAATATCATCAAAGGCTAGTTAGGTAAAATAGCTGATAAAGTGCTATGTCTGAAATCAGGAAGACTTATCTTCCTGAAGTCCAAATCTGAACTTTTTAGCTTATGTGATTCTGGGCAATCATTTAATCCCCTTTGCCTCAGTTTTGTCATCTGTAAAATAAGCCAGAAAAAGAAATAGCAAATCACTTCATTATTTTTGCCAAAGAAAACTTCAAATGGAGCTATGGAAAGCCAGACATAACTGAAATGATTAAACAACAAATATTATCACTATGATATAAATTCCTCAATATTAGGATCTTGTTTCATTCTTTATATTTGTATCTCTATTTCCTAACATATAGTAAACACTTAATAAATGCTGATTGATTTATAAATTCATAGATGGGAGAGATACAAAAGAAATGTAAGACAAGATGCCATTTTAGAGAATTATAGAATTCAGAGGTCATTTAGTCTAAACCTCTTATTCTACAGATTAGAAAGCAAAGACCAAGGAAAGCTAAGGGTCTTAACATTTGAGTTGGGAAAAAACAAACAAACAAACAAACATATGTATGAAATAAATAATAAATGCTAAGTGGTATGTGATTAAGTACCCAAGTAAGACAGTAAGTGCTACAATAATTCAGAAGTAGAGAGATCAAAGATCAGTGATAAGAGAAATCCATATGAAAGGCTGGTTCTCACAAGTAACTATATAACTTTTAAATTATAGTTTCCTTCATATTAAATCATGCCAATTTGAGCTTCATATAGAATATTTATAAGAAGATGCAAAGAAAGCAAGAACACAAACTTATTGTACTGTGATAAGATGATTGGATTTAGAATTTGAGAAACTGTGTTTGAATCTCAAACTATTAACTACTTAAGCAACTCATTTTCCCACTCTGGATGTTGATGTCTTCATACATATACAAAATGAAAGGGTAAGGGGCTGTGGCTGAAATGATCTCTCAGTTCCCTGCTCTAAATGTTAGGAGGCTAAAATTATCTTCCAGAGAAGGATAATTTCCAGAAAACTAGGCAGGAGGATCATGATAATATCCCTAGCTGTAATGAAACTTTTTTTCAGAAGTTTCTTAATATCAGAATGTGTTTACAATAATAGCATTTCCCCCCAAGAGGCATGAGAGAAATTCTCAAAACATGGACATGGACACAAATATATAGAAAGCAAAATTAGAACCAAAAGTCCTCTGCTGGATATGTGAAAAACTACAACTAGCAGAGAACAGACCATCACACTCACCTATATATGAGTATGTATATACATCCTGAGAGAGAGAGGGAGACGAGAGAGGAGAGGAGAGAAATGGAGGGAGAGGGAAGGGGAGGGAAAAGGAGGGGAGGAGAGGGGGAAAGGGTGGGGAGGGAAAAGGAGAGGAGGGTAGGGGAAGGAAAAGGAAGGGGAGGGGGAGCAGAAGGGAGGGGAGGAGAGGGGAAGGGAGGGGAGGGGAGATAGTTGTATAATATAGTAATGGACCAGAGCACCGGACAGTAAGACTGGGTGTAACCTCAATCATCCTCTTTCTTAAGACTTAAGACTACAGTTACCGTAGTTAACTAAAACAAAAATATCTCTTAAATAGATCTTAAGAGAAACACAAAAGTCAAACACTTTTATCCTAAATGATATGGTGACCAAAGTAGCCTTCATACATCTGAGTTAATATAGTTTTGAAGAATGAGAATAAAATGAAGACTTGATAAGAGTTAGTAGGCTTAGGCTGCCTTGCTGTTCCTTACACTAGCTTCCTTGTAATATCTAAAAATCTGAAGCATTGGAAATTAGGTTTCAGACTATTTTTCAGCTTCTCCAGAATTCACTGTCCCACCTGTGGAATAGTTCCATGCATCTGAACTCATGACTTACATGCTTCAATGACAATTCAGGCAAAGAAAGGGTGCTTAAAATATGTCTATTGCACTAAATATGAGTCTAGTTAGCACTGTTTTGCCTTTTAGCACATCCATAAGTGTCATAAGAGAGATGACTTTCCAAACACATAGAGATTCCTGGTTGATGAGGCATGGGGACAGAGTAAAACAAGTAAAACAATTTAACTTGTAACATGGTGGTGTTTTATGAAGTCTTAAGTGATAGAAGAGATGGTGTGTGTATATATAGACATGTATATATGTATACATATAAACATATATATATGTATATAACTATGTATATATACACACAGGCACACACACATACATACACATACACATACATACACACAAAATTCAAAGATATGAGAGGGCATTTTCATTACTGAAGATCTCTTAGAGATTGAAAAGAAAGCAAGTTCTAACCCAGGTACAACCCCATGCTCAGGCCTTACTGAATTTATTTCTTTTAGGGAAATAGTTGGAATGAAGCCAAATCTAAAGAATGCTATATTAGGATCAATATCACTCTGAGGAGCACCAAATTCTATCACAATCTATAATAAGTTATTCTTAACATGTCATTGGCCTTGGGAAATTTCAAACCTTCCCCAAATGTATCTCTATATGACTGCTCTGCATCTCTTTGTCTCTGTCTCTGTCTCTCTCTGTCTCTGTCTCTCTGTGTCTCTCTGTGTCTCTGTGTCTCTCTCTGTCTCTCTGTCTCTCTTTGTATGTGTGTGTGTGTGTGTCTCTCTCTCTCCTCTCTGTCTCTCTTTGTATGTGTCTCTCTCTTTCTGTCTGTCTGTATTTCTCTCTCTCTCTCTCTCTCTCTCTCTCTCTCTCTCTCTCTCTCTCTCTCTCTCTCTCTCTCTCTCTCTCTCTCTCTCTCTCTCTCTCTCTCTCCCTCCCTCCCTCCCTCCCTCCCTCCCTCCCTCCCTCTCTCTCTCTCTCTCTCTCTCTCTCTCTCTCTCTCTCTCTCTCTCTCTCTCTCTCTCTCTCTCTCTCTCTCTCTCTCTCTCTCTCTCTTCTTTCTTTGTCCTTTTTAGATTTTTCTCCAAGTGAAAATTCCCCTTTTATGAAGTAGTAATGCAATGGTAGATAAAAGCAGCAAATGGGTTAAATATATCATAGCTCTTAAAAATTGTATTTTGTGTTTAAGGCTTATGAATTTATTGTATTATGAGAATTCTGCTGAAGTTCACTTGCCTACACAAGCAGAATGAATCTGTGAGAGGACAACTTCTGGTGTGGGAAGAACCAGATGTTTAATATCTACATGACAGCTCTTGAATGTAAAATCCTAAAGAGGGAAATCATTTAATGACTAAAGGAACCATTGGACTACTACAAATTTGTTGGGAACATAAGAGTTGACCTCCTCATAATAATGCATTATGGGATTTTCTATTCTTTTGTAGTTTCTTTAAATCACGATACTTCCCTCAGGTCTATTGACCTGGTCTTAATGACAGTGAGCAAAACAATTGTTCTACTGAGCCTAATAGTCCTTTTGATATTGGAGTTTTTCATATAGTGTACTATCTATAGATTAACCTTGGTCAGTCAATGGTCCTACCTGAGCAGAAGGAAAAAAAGCATTTCTCAGTTGAGAGAGAGTGAGAGAGACACACAGAGACAGAGGGACACACAGAGAGACAGAGAGACACAGAGAGATTGGAATAAAATGGTATTTTTATGTTCAGTTTCACTAATCTTCTTGGAAAAGTAATAGAAGGGAGAGAAATAAAAAGGAGTCTAGAGGGAGCCCATGACATTGTTGTTGACTTCTAAATTGACTGTTTTGGTATCTAGTAACATGGAATAAAGAAGCTTGACTTTTCCTCACAACAAGCCGTGCTACATTTCACTCTTTTGGGTTAGAAGTGTGTGTAGAAATTTGAAATTAGAAAGCCATTGGTTCTATAACCATAGTACTCATGAAGAAAAGCTCATCATGTTAACCTGTCAAAAACAACAACAGTAACAACAACAAACCCTATTAGTTAATCTTAATTTCCTCTTACTAGTGTGTCCTTTAACTTTGAAGTCAACCCCACTCCCATATCTGGTTGAAATATTTTGAATCTTCATAATCAACAATAACAATGAAGATATCATAATGATGATGATCGTTATATAAATCAGAATAATAATGAATTACAATGGACTTTTTGGCATTTTGAGGTTTTATCTTGATGGTTAATGAAAGGAAGAGAAAATGTTTGACCAGCATATACATTTTGTACAAAAAATACTGATGCCTCACCATGATTCTAGTATCGATAAACCACTTCCAATTGGGAGGAGAGATGCCCTCTCTTCCCAGCAGCTAACAGCATCAAGACATGAAACTCACTAAGAAGCAGCAGAGGGGCCTGGGGCCCAAATGTGTCCCTGCCAGGGAGGTCAGAATTCCAGTTTGGCAACTCAGCATGGCATGAGCAGAGTCAGAGCATCCAGACCAGAGCAGACCTCTTCACTGGGTGGGCCTCATTAACTTCAGAGAAGAGGTTTTTCATTCTCAGGCTCATCCAAGCAGCCACAACCACTGCCATCAGGCTCCCCAGCACTTCAGTCTTAATGGCAGGACTGAAATACAATTTATCCACTTCTTTTTCTAATAGCCGATCCCTGGCTACAGATGTTCCTCACCACCAACTGGCCAAGGAATCCTGAATCCACAGAAACTGGAGATTCCCAACAATTTGTGATAGCTACTCTCAGTACTATAAACCCAGGAAAGGATGCTTATAGTACACCTTTCTTTTCCACAATGGGTTTCTTCGGCAGCTTTCCTTAATTTGCTCTACCCCAGGCACACAGAATAAGTGACATTTCTTGCCAGAATTTCATGAATCTCTTGACGTAGGTACTCAGTTTTCACACACACACACACACACACACACACACACACACCTGCAAATACATTCACTGCCTTCTCTCTCTCTCTCTCTCTCTCTCTCTCTCTCTCTCTCTCTCTCTCTCTCTCTCTCTCTCTCTCTCTCTCTCTCTCTCTCTCTCTCTCCCCCCCCCCCCCCGTCTCATTGTCTCTCTGTCTCTGAGAAGACCCACTTTCCCCCACCACAAAGAAGCGAAGAACTGCTCCCTACCTGAGAGTGGCGCTCTCCCCTTGCCTGACCGTCACGTTGTCCATAGCTTTGGGAAAGGTGGCATCTCCGCTGCGCACTGGCACTCCTGTGGGTAGAAGGAACAGCAGCCTGAGAGACAGGACCACGAGGAACCTCCAGGGCAGCAGCAAGTACCCACCGACCCCCATCCTCGACAGCCACAACTTCCCTGAACTGGAGCAGCGGCACCGCAGGCGCCCCCCAGCCAGTCACAGGAAGCGGGGCGGGGGGAGAGGAAGGGGACGGAGCGAACCAGGAGCACTCTGTGTGTTTGGGGCGGGGAGGGGAGCTCCTCAAGTCTAATAATCCTCCCCAAATCCCGTCTCAGCTTTTCAGCATCAGAGAACCAGATTCCCGGACGACAACATCTGAAGAGGGCTCCCTTGGTGTTCCTCCAGCAAGGGAGGAGCCGGCAGAAAAAAAAAGAAAGGAGGAAGGCAGGTGCAAAGGTGTGGACACGTTTTCAGGAGAGGATTCTTCCAATTAACAGTTCAGACATGGCACTTTGGTAAGAACTAAGCACTTTGGTACCGGGGACGTGGAAAACGGTTTCATTCAGCCACCCACGAGCAGATCTGTAATTCCTCAAATGGAATAGGGACAAAAAGAACAATCCCGACACTTTCTATCAAGTTTCGAAGAAAAGGTCACCACCAGGAGAGTTAACAATAGAAGAGGTACAAAGTACAGATATATTTATATATGTATATATATAAAAAGCCGTAGTTAATGCTGCAGGGGGAACGGGAGACGGAGGGCAATACACTATGCACGCAGCTTCGGCACGGCACGTCCAAACCCCAGGAATTCTGCAGCAGCTCCCTCCGTTCAACTTGCGTGAATCCAAAATGCACACACTCCAGTCGCCCCGTTACATCCAACCTCTCAAAGAGAGACGCGGCACCAGCCGAGATGGTAGAAAGAAGCAAATGCCAGGGGCACGCGAAGCCGCGGTAACCCTCTCTATCTCCTTCCCTGGGTTTAGGCAGGGCAAAATGCAGAAGATGCAACCGGCCGACGGGAGAGCCTCGCCGGAGCCACACCAAACTCAGCTGCTTCCCCCAGTTTCAGCAGCTCCTTTCTCCCAGGAACATCTCCGACTCGCACACGCACCGACTTCCAGGGTTGTCATGACAGCAACTCCATCACTGACCAACACTTTCCCTCCGATACAGACACACTGAACAGCTGAGACTTAGCACATTAATCTCCAGGAAGGACGGTGAGCAGCAGAGAGCTCCCACTTTAACCCCTGCAGTGCCTGCACCCGGCATAGCCGTAAAGGCTAACACTATATAGCAGAGATTAACTCTTGAAGAGCTATGGCCCCTAAATAGGAAAGTTACAATCCAAAGGCAAATTATTCCTCAGAAATACCTTCAGATTTTTGGTGATATCCAAGAATATTTTAATCGATATTCTGTACTCCGGAACTGGAAAACCATGAAGAATGCACGTGGTCCTCTTCAATTGTTCACATTATATACATTAGATATTCTAAAAAGCTTTGGAGCTAAAAGGGTCAGGATGGGTGAATACTTTAATTAAATCATATTCCTGCATGAATAAGGACACACCCTTCCACAGTACAAACCTCCATCAAGTCCTCTATCTCCAAAAAGCAAAGTGAAAGATGGAATTTAAAACATAGATGCTAGGTATGATATCTAAAACCTTCTAAGAAGTTGGCAAAGTCCCTTGGATTTATTTTTCTCCCTGAGAGCAGTGGGGGAAATCCTAATCCCCTAGGATCTACTTACTTATTATTGATTTGGACAACAGAATTTTCCAGACTAAGGATCGTTTAATTCAATTCTCTCATTTTGCAGAAAAGGAAAACAAGATACAGAGAAATGAGTGAAATTGTCCATTTTCACACAGCTATTAAATGGCAGAACCCAGGGAAGAAGCCAGGTCTCCTGATGCCAGTTCAGGTCACCTTCCACTAGACACGACTGATTTTATGTACATTAGAAAAAATGTTAGCTCTGCAAAAGAGCTTAAATTAGGGAAAACTTAGACACCTGGTATTCTGTACTAAGGGTTCCCAGGTTTTCCTGAGTTGCAAACTCTTGCACAGTTGATTTCACTCTTAAACATTGTGTCTTTCAAAATCAGAGAGCCCTGGAGGAAAAAAAAAATTGAATCTGCATCGGTAACTGTCACTTCCCCATTTCTGCAGTTGCTGTTTATCTTTGTACTTGCATTATGATTTTTTTTCCTCTTAAATACTGATAAAAGAACCTGAATATCCTATCACAGGGCCTAGCATCCTCTGCACCTAGGGAGCATAGCCCAGACAGAGCTTGGTTGGCACATCAGTGATGCAAAGCTGCTCAAAGCTGAGGGCCTCCATGATGTAAGCTCTCAACACTGACCTAAATCCTCTCTCCTGATCTGCAGAAGCAGTGGTAGTGTCTACTTGAGCTTTCTGCTGAACCTATTAGGGTGGCTGCTAATTATCTAACACTTTTATGAGAAACCATGTTACTAAGAGTTCTTTCGGGACCAAATAGATTTGTATAGGATGGCCAAGGTATGAGTAGGAAGAAGTAAGGAGAGTAAAATTCATAAAAATTCTTAGATTCCCCAGTAATCCAGTTGTAAGGTATCAGAGAATAGGAATTTTGAAGACTACCTTCACTTTCCTCTTCACCTGTCAATGGGTTTTAATCATTTGAACTTTTTAGTGATGTCAAAGTGTCCATCTACATAAGAATGACTAGAATTCTTCCACTACTTTCAGATAGTAAACTAGGTGTTTGGGGAAAAACAAAGAAACTTGGATTTGCAGTCAGCAGTCAGCAGATTGAAATCACAGCTTGGCCATCTAAAACCATGTGACATTTGCTAAGGGGATTAATCTCTCCAGACCTCAGCTAATTGATCTGCAAAATGGGGCTAATGATACTCCATACTGTCTACTTTACACAGTTGTTGTGGGATTATATTAATGTGTTGTTGTTGTTGTTTTGTTTGTTTGTTTTAATGACTAGAAAAGCATTAGTCATACAGCAGCAGGTAAATCATCATTTTATGTCCTGAAAGAATGAAAAGTTACTAAGAAATGATGCAGGTACTAAAGGAAATAGGAAATTTTTTAAAAAATCATTTTTGTTATTATTCTGATAGGAAGAGAGAAAGGAAAGGAGAGGAGCTTTATGTTAGCATTACTTGTTTTTATACAATCTCAGCAGGTGGTTACACTATACTCAGTCCTTGTTAGACCATATTTGTTTTCATTTCTGGATCCTACTTGTTAGCAAATATAAGAGAATCCTGAAGAAGAAGACTGATATAGTGAGCAAACTAGAGAACATGTCTTAACACAATCAATTGTCAGACTTCATGTTGTTTGGGCTGGAAGAGAAAAAAACAGTGAGGGACATGATCATGTAGAAAGGGACTGCTAGACAGAACAATGGATTGATTGTGAAGTCTCCAATCAGGAAGACTAATCTTCAGTTCAAATCTGGCTCCAGACATTTACTAGCAATGTGATCCTGGGCAAATAACTTAACTCTGTTTGCTGCAATTGGACTACAGAAAAAAATGACAAACCACTCCAGTATCTTTGCCAAGAAAACTTCAAAATGGCATCATGAAGAGTTGAACATGACTAAACAAAATTATGTAAACGAGGGAATAGACACACAGTTTCTAGCATACAGAAGCAGCTGGTAATGGAATGAATAGAAGGCTGGAAATTTCTCTGATTAAGACCTCATTTCTCAAATATATAAAGAATATAGTCAAGTTTATAGAGTCATTTCTCAATTGATAAATGATCAAAGGATATGAAAAAAGTAGTTTTCAGACAAAGAAATCATAGGTTTGTATAGTCCTATGAAAAATTTTCTAAGTCACTATTGACTAGAGAAATGCAAATTAAAACAATTCTGAAGTACCTATCAAATTGACTAACATTACAAAAGAAAATGACAGATGTTGGAGGAGACATTGGATAAATTTGGGACATTAATGAACTATTGGTAGAGTTGTGAACTAGAATATTTTGGAACTTTGCCCGCAGGGCTGTAATATTTTGACCCAGCAATATTGGTACTAGGTTTGTATCCCAAATAGATCAAAGGAAAAGAAAAAGGAAAAAGACCTACATATACAAAAATATTTATGGCAGTTCTTTTTGTGATGGTAAAGAATTGGAAATTGAGGAGATAGTTATTAATTGGGGAATGGTTGAACAAATTGTGGTTTTATAATTATGATGGAATACTATTGTACTATAAGAAATGATGAACAGGATGCTTTCAGAAAAATCTGGAAAGACTTATATGGACTGATGCAAAATGAAGTGAGCAGTACCAGAAGAACATCGTACACAGGAATGGCAATATAGTATGATGATTAATTGTGAAAGATTTAGCTATTCTCAGCAATAAAATGATCCTAGACAATTCCAAAATATTTAATGATGAAACATACTATCCACCTCCAGAGAAACTGGCGGAGTGTGAATTCTATTGTATTTTTCTGGGAGGGTGGGGGAGTTGTTTTCTCTTTTGCAACAGAGTTAACAAGAAAATAAGTTTTTCATGACTGCACATGTGTAATCTATATCAAATTTCTTGCCTTCTCTAAGATGAGGAGTGGTAGGGAGGAAGGGATGGGGATAGTTTGGAAAACAACATTTTAAAAAATAAATTTATTTTCATATACATAATTGAGAAAATATAAAATAAGAGAAAAAACCATTGACAAAACAATAACTAATAATAATAAGAGAAGGCTGAACTGGCCTCAGTCACTTACAAGCAAGTAAACCTGGACAAATCACTAAATTTGTATTTTCCTCAGTTTCCTCTTCAATAAACTAAGAGTATTACTAACACCTACCTCCTAGAGTTGTTTTGAAGATAAACTTAATACTATTTTAAAAGTGCTTTTCAAACTTTTATATACTATATAATTGCTGTTATTATTTCATTATAAGTGCTTAATAAATGCATGTTAAATTTAATTTGTTCTCCTTGACCCAGAAGAGAAAGCTAAAAGTATGGGTGGAAAATGGGAGCAGAAAGTTTTGTAAAGTGCTGGATAATTACTGTGTTCTGGAGGTGGAATCTGCTCAGGTAATGAGTTCTCCCTCACTGGAGGCTTTAAAGTAAAGGTTCTACTTTTCCATGTACAGGTGATTCTAATTGATCCTGGGGTCCCTTCGAGCTCAGATATGCTTTCATCTACATTTTATAGACATGGAACATTGAGGCTAACTGGTTTCACCAAGTCAGATAGTGATAAAACTGAGCCCGGAGCTCACATTTCATCACTTCTTACTTCTATAATATGCACACTTCCCCTGTTCTCTAAATAAGAAGAGATGACCTGCACTAACAGTCCACTTTGTATACGTTATACATCCTCCCAGTCATGTTGAGGCAAAGGCTAACATTAAGGGAAGGAATTCATTCAAAGAGCCTGGAATAGTTTTGCTATGCTCCAGAGAGGAGCTCTGTGTGAATTCTCCCATGACAAGTTCTCATCTTGGCCTTTGCTCTCCTTCTCAGGTAGGTACCTCCGAACATCTGTTTCTGCATCTAGAAATGGGAATAATGAGAGCAACCAGCTTCCCTTTGTGGCTGAACTCTATGATTAACTCCCTAGCAAAGTACTTAGAGATCCATTTAAGGTAGAAGGTGCTATATTAATAAAGTTTGACTGTTATTGCTACATTATTACTTGTTCATGGGAAAGTGATTCTCCTTTCAGGTCTCTTTAAGGCACTCAGACTCTACCAGGCTGCCTGCTGTTGATCCAAAGATAGTAAAACCTTCTTTATCTCTGGCAGTGAAGGGAGGCATTCCAGTAGCTGCTGCCTATAGAAGAGCAACCAGATAAAGGAGATTCAGAAGGGGAAAAAGCCACCTGCAATTCCAGACTGGCTTCTGTCAGGCCTGCCATCCATCCTATACAAAATTTTACATTTACAAGTACATTATAATTATATTTACTTTTACAAAAAGTAAACTGCAAGAAAGGTATTAGAGAAATTATAAATGCTCGAATTATTTAGAAGATCACAAAGATGACATATTTATTCTGTCTAAAGTTATAGATAAAATAATTGCTTCTAGGAAATAGCAACATTATATACACCTTCCTCCATGGTCTTTTAAGCACCTACTTGAACACCTTTTCCTAACACCATTGGGTTGATATCATTCCCCCAGTTAATGAAGAGACTGGTCACTAAAAGTAATTTGATTATTTGTATTCTTTTTAGAAATAGTTTACCTTTGCCTCTTGGAAAGCAGATACCTAACTACCTCCTTCCTCCTCCCTCTCGATTTCCCTCATCCCATTTCCCCTCTCTCTTCCCTTTCCTCTTGCATACATATATACTGTACACATAAATCAACTTGTCACAGCTCGTCTCCTGGCTGACAGCTGTAATTGCTTCAGGTTATAAAAATATCTATAGGACAATACCTCTCAGGCACACAGACATACGCATACACATGCACACACAAAGGAAAAGAAAACAATAATATTCCCTTTAATAATTCTGTGACTGTAGAGGGAAAATCGGGGGAATCCAGCATGGAGCTCACCATAAAGACACTGGAGTGTGACAGCACTCAGGTAAGGAAATAGGAATAGAGTGAGGCATCTGGAGACTCCAGCACTTAAAAGACAAAGCAGGGCCTGTCACAGGGGCAAAATTTCAAGAGACAGTCGATTTAGTTGTTCTTTTTAACTCAACTTCTCACCAAGCAGATGAGAGTACAAATGGGCTTATTCTGTGCAGGCAAGATTCAGAAAGAAGACTACTATCTTAAGAAATTTCAGTCCTTCTTTGCAAGGCTAAAGGCCCCCCTCTCCTGGTAGAGATTTCAAACACAGAGTGAAGGCAGGGAGAGAAGATTCATTGGGCAGTAAAGAATAAGATGATGCTCAGTTTGATCTTAGGAATTCTGACAGGACAGCAGAAATTAAATGCAAAACTTCTGAAGCTTAGACCCATCTTGGGAGATGGTGGGGTCAGGCAGGGCCTTAACAAGAAATTTAGTGCTAATTCTCAAGTGATAAGTCAAAAGACATTGGTAGAGGGAATGCCCTCAAAATTCAGGGTCTCCAGAGGAAAAACAGGCAAACTACTTGAGTGAGGATCCAAGGGCATAAAAGCAATCAGGACAGAAATAAAGTGGGGGAAAAAGAAGGGATAGGAATTTGAAAGGTTCAGAAAAACAAATCAGATTTTAGATCATTAAGAAAATGTTCCTAATGCATAGGGAGATAGACAACAAATATATCAATAATAATAGCTCACATTTATATAGTGCTTATTGTTTGATATAGTAGCTAGAAGGAGCCTCAGAAAGTCCATTGAGTTTAACACTAGCATTTTTTTAATTGATGAAAAACCTGAGGCCTCTGGGGAAAAATCTGATTTGTTCAAATTTACAAAGCAAGTAAGTGTTGGGTCAGAATTCTAATCCATGTCCTCTGACTCTAAATCAGTGATTATTATTTTCCTCCTTATATTGGCAAATAGATAACAGAAATGCATCCAAATAAGTAGATGACAGGAAAAGGATTTTGGAATACTGAATAGATAGTCAGTAACAATCTCAATCCAGTAGATATTTCTATCTTCTACTTTCTATATATATTGGATTCTGTACAAGGAATTGAGAATGCAAGAAAAAAAATTTAAAAAAGAAAATTCCTCCCCTCAAGGGCCTTATACTCTGCCAAAAAAATCTAAAAACATAGATTTGATGTTGGTCTATTATGACTAATCCTTCTTACTAACCCGGGGATTAGGGATGAAGCTTTCTTTAAGCAGTCAGTAAAAAGGAGACATGGTGAGACCCAAGCATATAAGACTATTTCAGAGACTAAGGCATAAAATAGCATCCCTTGCTAGCATGCCTATGGAAAAGTAGGTAACTACTGAGCAGTGGATGGCAGCATTGTCCAGTGTAGTTCTCCAGGAGCTGTTCATTTCCCAGAATCCTATAGAGGAATCAGCCCATGGCTTTATTTGCAAAAATCTTTATCAGTTGCTAAAACATCCTGATGGACAGATCCTGCATTCAACAAATTATATATCCCTAACAACTAAAAAGAAAAAGACTGGGAAAGCTTTGTATCTGGTTGTAACCCGAGATCATTTCAAAATGTTCTAGTTCCAGAACTACTAGCATGCCAAAACATGTGTTTTCCTCTCTCATTCAGAGACGCTGTGTGTAATCAGTGTCTCAGTCCCATTCACACTGAGCTCAGATGTTTTTTGTTTTTTCCCTCTGGAGGAGTGGTTTGATCCTCAGGAAACTCCATGTGGAGTTGTGGTTACAAAGAGGAAGCCTCATTTTGCCTGAACTCAGGAAACCTGAATATCTTCAGGTCTGAGTTTATTTATAAATCCTGGGCCTTGACCTGAGGAGTCTGGAAGAATGATGACCTGTTAACTCCCACCTCTATTCCTAATTAATGTCCTGACATCCTTGTTCTCACAAAGAGAAGAGAATATGGGCCCAGCTTGCAGACTAAATATGAGAATATTTGATGCCTGGAGGACAGGATACTACTTTCCCTTCCCCTGGGGCATGGGGAATTTTATTTTGCTATGTTTTCAGTTTTCCTAAATAATAATCCCCCAAATCCAAGTAAAGATGAAAAATACTCCATATCTCATTCTCCTGCCCTTTTAAAGCCAAGAATAATTTCAAGCTTCATTTTTAATTAATCTCTCCTCTCAAAATGCCTTTAGATGCAGATCTTCCTAAAGGGAAACTATCTTGCTTCCCATCCATGATCTCTTTTAATCCTTCCCAACCATTAATGCACCCATTTTTGGGGGGAAAGAACTGAGGTATAAATTAACAAACTGATTTTAATAAGATCCGGGTTTCACCAACATAGAGACCAAGATTACTAAAATACTATTGATGAAGGGATTTAAAAAAAAAAAAAAAAGACTCTTAATCTTCAATAAATACACTGTTAATATTTAATTGGCATTTATTTAAACTTACAGTAACTGTCCCATTAAATCTAAATTAATTGCACATTTGGGAACTTTCCCCTAAAGCCTAGCTGGGATCTGGCTGTCTGGATCCCTCCACTGATTATACACCACACTAGGCACCCAGCCATAAAGAGAATTTTTAACCTACTCTTTAAAGACAAGTTGATATGGATTCTATTTTGTACTCTACTTTATTTGACTGTTTAGAGACCTGTCTTTTTAATTCAGCATTTCTCTTTTAGAAATGTCTCTTTTTCTTTGGCTTTGTTTCAATTCTTCTTTCTATCCATTCTTCTCTCTATTTCTTCCTCTCTCCCTTCCCCCTCAATCCTTTCTTCTTGCCCTCTACCTGCTCCACTTTTCTTCTATCATGTACTATTCCCCAATTTCTCCATCTCTTTTACCTTCTCTCTCCTTTTATCTTCTAGACGTTAATCTTTAACTGTTTCTGTATCTATCTCTTCCTTTTGTATATTTCCTGTTCGTCTTTCTCTTTTTCTCTCTCTCTCTCTTTCTCCTGTCTTCCTCTGAATCTCTTTTCCCCTCTCCGTCTCTCTGTCTCTGTCTCTGTCTCTCTGTCTCATTGTCTCTATGTCTCTGTCTTTCTGTCTCTGTTTTTCTCTCTGTCTCTCTCTGTGTCTCTTTCTTCCCTCCTTCTTGCTCTTTCCTTCCTGCTTCCTCTCCCTCCCTCCCTCCTCCACCCCAGTTAACAGATTTTGAAATGACAATTAGTCCGTTTCTAACACAGACTAAAGACAACCAGTTTAAGTGATACCAAAAATTGTATGGATTCTTTTTTTGTATATGCCTCAACAGCAGTAACATACAGAGATTTAAGAATTTTAAAATAAAATGAATCTTGTAACTTGGAAGTTACATGAGAATGTAATTGGGCAAAACTGATTTTTGCTATCCCTGAAACTGAGGGCACCTAGGTGGAACAATGCAACTAGAGTCAAAAAGATGTGAGTTCAAATCTAGCTTCAGACATTTATCAACTATATGACTCTGAACAAATAACTCAACCCTCTTTGCCTCAGTTTTTTTCAACTATAAAATGAATTAGAAAAAGAAAATGCAAGCCATTTCAATATCTTTGCCAAGAAAATCATAATGAGGTCATGAAAATTTGAACATGACAGAAAGAACTAAACAACAACAAAATCCTTGATATACCATTGGAGGAATCAGATTCAGTGATCTTTCCAAAGCACCATATTACTTCTTGTTTAATTTGCAACTGGACAAACTATTTTATTTTCTCTACACTGCTTGCCTCCAAATCATGCTACTATAAAACCATCCCATTTTCAAGGGTTTTATTTCCCTCCTTTTTGTTTCAAATACTACAAAGATAGAACCAGAAGATACAGTGTGACTTTGTATTCAACCTGTGTTGGGAAACAATGTCTCTGTAGTCAAAATGCTTCTTCTATTTCATATTATTAACTCTGAGAGATCCAAGAAATAATTAAACATATCTCTGTCTGCCTGTATGTCAATCTGCCTGCTTACTTATCTGCTTGTCTTTATTTATCACTATCAGGATTGAAGTAGGCTTTATAATGAATGTGCCCTCCTTCATGGGGAAAAATAATAAGTGCTTTTCTGACGCATGCCTCCTGTTGAGTATTAGTCAAGGCCAAGAGTCACAGAGATACCAGGGGAAGGAAGGGAGTCACTGGAACCTGGATATGCCTATAGATATAGAAATAGAAATATAGATACAGAAATAAGAAGATTAAGTTGCTTTGCAAAAATGATTGGGGTTATCTAGCTTAGAAAATAGAGGCTGAAGTGAAACATCCAGGTTTACAAAATCATGACATACACTACTAGGGGAAAGAGTAATCATTGATATTCATAGATGATTTCACTTATTTTATTTCAGATGAACCTCATAACAGCCCTATAAGGTAGGTGCTACAGGTAACATTATCCCCATTTTACATGATGTGAAAAATGAATCAGAAAAAGAATTTGGGAACTGTTGCAATCTATAAATGGGTACTGGAGGCAGGGAGATAGAAGTTCAAATCTGGCCTCAGACACTTATCAAGGGGGTAACATTGGACAAATTATTTAATCTTTTTATGTTCTAATTTCCTCATTTGCAAAGTGTGGATAATGACACTTACTTCCCAGAGCTGTTGTGAAAACCAAATGAGATATTATTTACATAGCTAAATAGCAATGATGAAGATAATAAAGATAGCTAGCTTTTATATAGTGCTTAAGGTTTGCCATATTTGATCATCTTCACAATTCTGAGGAATAGGTACTTATATTATCTTCATTTTACAGGAAAAGAAACTAATTGTAAACATGTTAAATAACTCACCCAGGGTCATACATTTAGTAGCTTTCTGAGGCAGAATTCAAACTCATGTCATCCTCACTTCTGATCTAACATCTTATCTACTGTGAGTCCTAACTGACCAGCATGATAAAGCTAATTGCTATTATTATCAGTATAATAATAGCTAACATTCAAATAGTGGCTATTATGTGCCAGGTATTGTGCTAAATGTTTGACAGTTATTGCCTCTATTGATCCTGACAATAACTCTGGGAGATCAGTACTATTATTATCATGATTTTATATGTGAGAACACTGAGGGAAGCAGAGGCTAAATAACTTGCCCAGAATACCATAGATAATAATTTAAGTCTTTCTGATTCTCAGATGATCTAGCCACTGCACCACCTGACAATTTACTATTTGTATTTAGAAAACTAACAAATATGGAATGTAGTTTTAGGTGTTTTGTTTTTTTTTTAATTTTTAGGAGTACATCTTTAATTTACATAAACTGATGCTGAGCAAAGTGAGCAAAATCAGAAAAACATTGTATACAGTATCAGCAACATTGTAAGATGAACAAGTATGATTAATTTAGTTATTCTCAAAAGTACAGTGACTCAAAATAATTTCAATAGACTTGTGATGGAAAATTCCATTCACATCCAGAGAAAGAACTATGAAGACTGCATACAGATTGAAGCATGATATTTTTTTACTATTTTTTTTTTTGTTTTTTCTTTCTCATTGTTTTTCGCTTTTCTGATGATTTTTCCTTCATGACATGACTAATATAGAAATATATTTACTATGATTGTACATGTATAACCTATATCAGATTGCTTGCTGTCTTGGGGAGGGCTTTGGAAACAAGGAAAGAGAAAAAATTGGAACTCAAAATCTTATAAAAATAAATGTTGAAAACTATCTTTACATGTAATCGGGAAAGATATAGAAGAAAGTGGGAAAAAAGGGGGAAATAAACTAGTAATCATAAAAAGAAGTGCATCTTTAAAGAATGAATTTTAATTCACATAATTTATATAGGATGAAAACAATTTAGGAAAGATTTTAGAGAAGGAATTGTCAAACTTGGATTCAATGTCTCATCTTTCCTTTCTCCCTACCCTTAGGAGTTAATGTATAAATTTTGAAGTCTGTGAATTTGGATGGGGAAAATATATAATTTCAATATATCTAGTTTCCTCTAAAATGCTATTTATTTTATGAATTTAAAAACATGATGCTGAGAAGCATTCCAAAACTTCAGCAGCCAGCCAAAAGGGTTTATGCCTCAAAAAAGGTTGAGGACCCCTACTAGAAAAACTAATGAATAATGGAACCAGACAGGAACAGGGTAATACTACTATTTATGCCCTGGATGTCAGTGTGCCCTATATTATAACCTTTGTATAGATCATATAATTAATGCACATAGGGTTAGCTGGGAATCTTCTGATCATGAAAATATATAAAAGAAATGCCCATGGATTTTTTTGGTCATGCATAGGCTTAACAATTTGATCCTAACAACAAATCTTTCAGGGCAAGGAATAGTATTTCTTTTTACTGAAAAGGTTATTATCTTTTGTGTCTTGGTTTTGTACATATATATATATATATATATATATATATATATATATATGTATATTACATTTGTTTCTCTGAATATATGTTGTTTACCCCAAGTAGAATATTAATTCCTCAGAGATAGGAACTGTTTTCATATTTGCTTTTGTATCCTTTGTGTATATAGTATAGTATATAGTAGGCATCAAATAAAGGCTTGTTGAAATCTATTGAATCCAAGGCTCTGGAGTTTAGTGAAAAGAGTCAACATAATTGTGATTTGCCCATCAGTTAATATAAATATTTCCCAGAGCACTCATTTAGCTCTTGGGAAAATCGACTAACATCACTACCATAATGAATCTACTTTAGTACCAGCCCCCAACTTGTGACCTCCCAGCACTCTGTCCAAGAATAACATTAATAATAATCATACTATTAAATAAGGTGCTTGGTTTGCACCTGAAAAATTTGAGAAATGGTCTCATAAATTACATTCCAGGGATACCATCTTTAAGCGTTAACAGGCAGAACGGACTCTGAATTCTGGGAATTGAGCATAATTACATGGAAATTGACAAGGCACAAATGCCAAGAATTCTGTTAACCTTTAATATTTTGAAAAAACTCTCCCCTTGTAATTATCTCTTTCTTTTGTCTTAAATGTTACTGATGAATATTTAGTGGCTAAAGCAAATAAGAGTGTGAATGGATACTGGAAATTTAGGTTCTGTCTGGAATCCCAGGTCATAGTAGATATTTGGTAAATAATGGAAACTAAAAGTAAGACTAGAAGATTGACTGTTTCCTAGATTTATAAACATTGTGGGTATCTCCTAAGTAATTTTTCCAATGATTCAAGTAGATCTTATGATCTAAAGAGCTAGTCTGGACTCAAGAAAAGGCACTGAATCTCTTTAGTCTTCAAACATCCTATCTGTACAACATGGTAATGATATTTAGCATTATTTTTAATAGTGGAACAAATAATTGGTAGAGAGAGTGCAGGGACTTTAAACACTGATAGAATCACAATGCCAGTGAAAACTACAAAAACAATAATAATGTATAGATCTAAATAATCCCTTTTAACTTCACAAAGTACTTTTACATCTATTATTTCATCTGATTCTTACAAAAAATTGTTTGTGGTAGGTACAATAGGCACCTTCATTTTACAGTTAAGAAAACTGAGCTGTAAATGATATCTAAAAAGTGTTCTTATTTATATTTCTGGATGAGACATGATCCAGTAGGAGAGAAAAAAATGCACTGAATATTACAGCCAATCTAGAATAGGCCTTACTCTAGTATTAATATAGAAAAATGATGCTAGATGCTCTCTGAGAAAGATAATTCAGTTTCCATATATAGAAATGTGGAGGTTTAGAGCTATGTGACTCTACTAACTATTGGTTATGGTATCTCTTTTTCACTAAAAACTCTCATACTAAACTAGAGCTACAATAACCCTCATTTTATTCCAAAATCCCCAAGAGATTCTAGCTGGATCATGAAATAAGCTTCCTGGAAGCATCCTCAGCTCTTCATCATGGTGGAGGGAGCAGACCAACAGCTGAGCTCTCTGGCACATCTCCAGACTCAGCTGAGCCCATCTGTCAGTAGCTGAAGCCTGCCCTTCTCCCACTTGCTTGAACGTGGATTGGAAGTGGCCTTTTAACAGAACATTGTCTTAGGATTGTTTGAGGCAAGTCTGACAGAGAAAGGAAGATTCATTCCTGACACCAATCATACTAATATCTGCCACCAAAATGACATTTTCCTTTTAATGATGAAAAATGCATCTGGAAATCCAGAGAAAGAGCAACTTTTATCTTCTATTCCAAAGTGGAGAAAGCCCCTCCTGCTCCTGGTTTGCAATTTGAGGATAAGAATTAGAGGCCTGATGGCAATTGGGTTATTGCTCAAATTAAATTGGAACCCAATTTTGGAGAGAAGGATCTAAGTAGATGATAGCCTACAGCTCAGACAGCGTTCTTTACCAGTTGTCTAATTTCTCAGGAGACCTACTGCCTAATTTTTGTTAGCATTGCCTTGATTAATGTCAAACCTTGATCATATAGGGCAATGCTGCCTTTCATGGTTATCTGACATGTTATTTTCCATGCCTATGTCCAGTTTCATGCAGTTAGTGAATCCCATGGGAATTCACTGTTAAAGATTTTTCAGTTTTTGTGATGTGTATTCTATAGTGTAGACATCTGAGAAAGCAGATCTCCTTTTTGCTTCTACTACATTCTAAGACAGAGATAAGTCAAGAGCCTACTAAAAGCTATTTTTAAAATGAGATTTCCAGCTTCTGCACAAGCAAAATCAATGCAACAAGAATTAAATGTGGAGAGGGTGGAACCTTCCCATAGCAGTGATATAAACTCAAATAGAAAGTGATCCCTGCAGGCAGCATATTGATTTAGAAAATCACAAATTAACGTTATCTATACTGTATTGAATTTTTATTTTGTTACATATTTCCCAACTATATTTTAATCTGGTCAGCTGATTTTCAGCACTTTTTTCTGTTCAAGGTGAACTGACTGCAAAGTTGAGAGCTCTTGTTTGATAGCATTAAAAAAATCTGTATATTAAAAGTCTGATGTTTAAGCTGCTAGTTGCCTCTTCTTTTTCCTTCACCACCAAAACTACCTTGCTTTTTTTTTTCCAGTGTAAGTGCTTTTTATGTATATGTTGTCCTCTTTTCTGGAATATACATTCCAGGAGTGCCAGAACTATTTCATATTTGTCTTTGTAATAGCAATGTTCAGCATTGAGCCTACCAGCCAGTTTAATTAGCACTTATTATTTTTAAAATAAATTATCAAAAGCTATCCTTACTAGATAAAATCAAAAGATATGAACAAACAGCTTTTGAAAGAAAAATTGAAAACTCTTATCAACTATAGTATGAAGAATATCTTTTAGCATCTCTTGTTTTCATTCATCTCTTGTTTTCATATAGAAATGAGACTAGTCAATAGGGTAAGACATAGGTGATTTTCATGTCTAGAAGAACTCACTACATTTACAAGGAGTAACCTTTTTGATTCCAAGTCAATGTTACTCACCCCTTCTTCATTCTCCTTTTGAGATATATTCTTCAGAAAATGTAGCATTTTAAGAAATAGACTAGTTGATCAGTGGAATAGGTTGGTTTAAAGAACAAAATAATCAATAACTTTAATAATCTAGTGTTTGACAAACTCAAAGATCCCAGCTTTTGGGATAAGAATTCACTGTTTGACAAAAACTGCTGGGAAAATTGGAAATTAGTATGGTAGAGACTAGGCATTGACCCACACTTAACACTGTATCCCAAAATAAGGTCAAAGTGGATTCATGATCTAGGCATAAAGAATGAGATTATAAATAAATTAGAAGAACATAGGATAGTTTACCTCTCAGACCTGTGGAAGAGGAAGGAATTTGTGACCAAAGAAGAAATAGAAATCATTATTGATCACAAAATAGAAAATTGTGATTATATCAAATTGAAAAGCTTTTGTACAAACAAAATTAATGCAGACAAGATTAGAGGGGAAACAATAAACTGGGAAAACATTTTTACAGTCAAAGGTTCCAATAAAGGCCTTATTTCCAAAATATATAGAGAATTGACTCTATAAGAAATCAAGCCATTCTCCAATTGATAAATGGTCATAAGGATGAACAGACAATTGTCAGATGAAGAAATTGAAATTATTTCTAGCCATATGAAAAGATGCTCCAAGTCATTATTAATCAGAGAAATGCAAATTAAGACAACTCTGAGATACTACTACACACCTGTCAGATTGGTTAGGATGACAGGAAAATATAATGCTGAATGTTGGAGGGGATGTGGGAAATAGGGAAACTGATACATTGTTGGTGAAATTGTCTAATACATCCAGCTATTCTGAAGAGCGATTTGAAACTATGCTTAAAAAGTTATCAAACTGTGCATACCCTTTGATCCAGCAGTGCTACTACTATCCCAAAGAAATATTAAAGAAGGGAAAGGGACCTGCATGTGCCAAAATGCTCGTGGCAGCCCTCATTATAGGCTAGAACCTGGAAACTGAGTGGATGCCCATCAATTGGAGAATGGCTGAATAAATTATGGTGGATGAATGTTATTGAATATTATTATTCTATAAGAAATGACCAGCAGGATGATTTCAGAGAGGCTTGGAAACACTAATATGAACTGATGCTAAGTGAAATGAGCAGGACCAAAAGATCATTATATATTTCAACAATACTGTATGATGATCAATTCTGATGGATGTGGCTCTCTTCAACAATTAGATGAACCAAACCAGCTCCATTTGTTCAATAATAAATAGAATCAACTACACCCAGTGAAAGAACACTGGGAATTGAGTATAAACCATTGCATAGCATTTCCAATCCCTCTGTTCTTTTCTGCTTGCATTTTTTATTTCCTTCACAGGTTAATTGTACATTATTTCAAAGTCCAATTCTTCTTGTATAGTAAAATAACTGTATGGATATGTATACATGTATTGTATTTAACATATACTTTAACATATTTAACATGTATTAGTCTACCTGTCATCTGGGGGAGGGGGTGAAGGGAAGGAGGGGAAAAATTGGAACAAAAGGTTTTGTAATTGTCAATGCTGAAAAATTACCCATGCATTATATCTTGTAAATAAAAAGCTAAAGTTAAAAAAAAAAAAGAAAAAAAAGAAAATGTAGCATTTTTAAAGTGCTTACATTTGTACAATACAAAACACATTACAACTATTAAGTCACTAAATATATAAGAATACACATATATTTGTACACATAAAATTTAGTCTCAATTACACTTATTCCAGGGCTTAGACAGTGTAGTGCTTTAGGAAAACATCTGGGCTTGGAGTTAGGAAACCTAGAGTTCAAATTCCATCTCTGACACTTACTACTTGTATAATTATATCAAAATTGCTTTTCATCTTTAAAATAAGGGGGTTAAACTCTAACTTCTAATGTCCCTTTTAACAATAAATCTGTGACTTAAATGTTCTCTATGATGCTTTCCAGTTCAAAATCTATACTCCCATAATATTGACTTGATCCACTCAGTCATAAAGTGCAAGTATGCTACTTTTCTGTCATCCTTTCTCCTTCTCTGTCATATCCTTTTATTAAATTGAAAAATTCATATCAACCTACTAAGATGCAGATGACACAAGCAATACCCCCCAAGAAGAAGAGAGAAGCTGCTATGACTTTTCTCAGGGAAAAAACAGCAGGGAGCTAGAGGAAAAAAAAAAAAAAACATCCTGTCTGAAAACTGAATTGTTGACCCACTTGACTAAGTGACGTTGGCACCCCTGCTGCTAGAAGCCTGTAGTGAGACATCACCAGCCTTACCCTGAATCCCTGTCAGAAGAATAAGACTGTTGTCTGTTATGGTACTCTGAGTTTAAGGCTGAACTCTATTGGCAATCTGAGAGGACAAGAGTGTTTTTGCTCCTTCTGTCCCAAAATGGGCAGCCACATTATCAAGGTTCTTGAAATAGGGATAATTTAGGTTTATTCCATGTTGTTTGATTCAACAGGACTTCAAAGATATTCTCTTCCCTATGGGAGAGCCTGCTGCTCTGTACTGAGATTGGTATCACATAGTAACTCACCAGTACTGGAGTAAATAAGCCATATAAAATGAAAACTGCATAGATATAAAAAGGAAGACATTATAGCATGAAGAACTTTGGTTAGATTAAAGATAGGACTTATTGATAATGAAGTATATTAAGCACTAAGTGAAAAAAAGAAAGTTACAGTTTCTTTTATATGACATAATCTAAAACAGGAACAGATTCCCTATTTCTTGGAACCAAGAGAAGCACGTCTTCTCTTTACCAGTGTGTGTGTGTGTGTGTGTGTGTGTGTGTGTGTGTATTATGTGTGTGTTTCTTATTCTTAATTTCTTCATCCATCTTTAGAATTTGACACTTTTGATCACCCTTCCACTGAAATTTTGTTTTCCGAATTTCCTGTTATTTTCCTTTTCCTACTATTTTCCCTTATTCTTTCCCTTTCATTGGCTTCTCTTCCTGTCTAAATAGGAATATTCTCCAAGGTTTAAGTCTCATGCCTCTTCTCTCTTGACTTTTCTTCCTTCCTCTTCCTTCTGTGTACTCTCTTCTTCTGAGATTTCAGCTATTCTCAGTTCTTTTATCAACCTAATACAGGGAATTCCAAATTCTATCTATGACTTCAGTACTAAGTTCTAATCTTACATTTTCAACTGCCTGTTTGACACTTCCATTTAGAAGTCTCAAATGATCAGAAGTGTCAAGAATAAACAACAGCTCATAATCACATATAGACCATCCTAATAATGTATTACTTTTAAAAATTAAACTTTTCTTTTCATCTCTCCCTTAATTACTATCCTCATGGCTCTTCTTCCTTTGATGCTTTTGCATCCTCCCTACCCCTTTATCAAGTCGATTACCAAGTAATGGAGATTCTTCCTTCTCAATGTCTCTTGCATAGATCCCTTTCTCACATTCACAACACTAGTAAAACAAACAAAAAAAGAAACAAACTCTTACTTGCACTGTTGTAATACCTTTTTAACTGGTCTGCAACTTCAATTTTTATTTCTTTGAAGCTATTCTACACTTAACTTGCAAGTTGATGTTCATAAATATGCTTAAATCAGTGCCTACTCAGATCCTTTTAATGATACTCCACTGACTGTAAAAAGTGACCAAACTCCATATAGCATTGGACTCAGTACTAGAAATATCTGAGTTAAATCCCCCTAGAAGAATATCCTTGTTCTCATCTCCATTTATTGAATTTTTTTTTCTTTAAAGGCTCTACCTAACTAATGTATTAGCATTCAATGATCCTAATAGCAATGGAAATCATCTTCCATGGAGTAGGTGCCTAATATTTTAAGAGAATCTGTGTAATGACCACTCCATGGCATATGCCACCATATGCCCATGGTGACAAGGATGGGCAATGGATTTGGAATCCTGAAATCAATCCAACTCAAAAGACAGATCAGAGTTATATGAAAATACAAAGACCAGGAGCATAAGTAATATCTTCCTTCACCAATATTAATATTGTTAGGCTCCTATATAACCAATTGGCTGAATTTATTGTTTTATTATTATTTTTCATCTGACAGTAGATGAAAGTTGTTCATATGATTGCATTTTTATATGTAAAGAAATAAGCAGAAAATCAATTCAGCTCTAATAAAAAATGATTGAAAATTGCTAATATGAGCTTAAGAATGTAACCTATTTTGGGAAAAAATAATTAAAACATATATGGATTTAACTGTATTGACAATGTGAGCCCAGCATGATGGTTAGCTCTTATCATCATTACCCCCCCACACCCAAGTTTCTAGTAGTTATAACAAACATGAATCCTTACCATTAACACTATGATGTGAATTAACTGCATTAATGAACAGACATCAGATTACATGAAAATCACAGTCTGTTCTGTGGCATCCAATCTTGGCTCAACAAATGATGAGATAATGTTGCCCCTGGGGGTATATTGTATATCCCCAAGTGAACAGAAAGGGACTGGGAAGGCCTGAGTCATATGAAGAAAATGTATGTGTCTCTGGGCAGACTTGGGGAGACTAGAAAGGTACTTCACTTGATTAAAAAGCTGTAGATTAAGTGGAAAGGTATTGAGAAATAGAAGAGACTTGGAAAATGGGGTGTCGTGCTTATGTCTATGGCAGGGATTTGGGGACACTTTTAACATAAAAGCAGGAGAGTCAGTATAAAGTTGAGAAATGAGATTTTGAGTGCAAGGGATTCAGTGATTGTGCCTAATGCATGCATAAGTAGGATATTTCTGAAAGTGGAGGGAGAAGGGCTCCTGCAGACATCCATCCTTGACTTTGGCAACAATTTATCATGTGAAAAAGAGTCATTTTTCCTCCAGCTTCCCTCCTTTTCCTTCACCCATCTTCTTCATTAAAAACAGCCTATTTGCTCCTCCTCCTTTTTTCCTCCCTCCCCCAACCCGCCTAACATTACAGCAATTTTTTTGTAAATGATAGTCAAGAGGGAAGTGCCAGCTGTTCCCTTGCTGGGAGCACCAGGGGGTTCTGGGTGATTCTCTGTGCCTGTTGGGTAGTAGCTCTTGGAGGCCAGTATGCAAAATCACAGTGGGAGACATCTAGGCAGGGAACCCCATGTCCCCTTAAGGACCTTGTAATGAGTGAACAAGGCCTTCTCTGGGACATCAAAGACACAAGCAAAGAAACAAAGTGGATAATCATGTTTCATTTAGTGCCTATCAGAAGAACAAATGGATTGCAAACGGTGAGATTGGAAGAGCTGTGTGTGTGCACTCATGCCTGCATGTGCATAGAAAGGAAGCATTACCCATGTGTTTCTGCCTAAGTATATATCTGTGAGAGTCAATCCTGGTCTCTGCTCTCTGGTGTTAAAAGAAATGACAGTGGGCTTCATGAGAATCAGCATGAAGGACTAAAAGAAAATGGAATCCCTTGTTTCCTTTCTTCTCCTTTTTTGTCACTTTTTGTTTTCACAGAAACTTGTATTTATGGGGAAATTCAAAGTGATTTTGCTGCAGCTTGAAGTTGGTGTTGCTTGTCTAGTGATAAAAATGGAGGACAGAGAAGGAAGAGAAAGCTATATAGTGAGGTAAAGGCTGATTGGATTTGTAACAGCCAGATAAAATGAAATAAAATACTTGAAAATTCTCTGCAAGAATGTTATGGTCAGAGGCATACTCATACAACAAGGCTTTTATTTGCTGCTCCATCTTGAAGAGCATAAAATGGCTCCTGAGTATTAAGGGGTAGAGGTATGTGGGATGAAGTGGCTCTATAGGAAGTCATTGGATTAAAGGCCATCCTCTAAAAAGGCAAGGCTACCAGTGCAGTATCTAGACTTTCTGGCAAATGGGAATGGAGGAGAAGGAGGACTAGAGAAAGTGTAAAAAATGAAAACCCTGGATGATATTTCAAAGTTTGGGATACTTTTCTTGGAGGAGGGGTAGAGATCCTAACTTTGCATGAATGTTGTTGGAGAGGCTATTTCTGGAAAAGGAAGCAGGTAAGACAAGAGGGGAGGAGATCATTTGCAGAATAGTTTAATCAGGAAGGTCATCATCATCTTTCTTAAAAGCCTTATATTTTAGCTAATTTTCTATCAATGTATGGATCTCAAAGGTAGAGATAGTTATTACATGAGGTTGCTTCATTGGTTATTTTGTTGCTATTTTTGTGGTCTTATATTATTTATTGATGACATCTCATGTTTTCATACCACAATTATTTCTCTATATATCTCACTGTCTGTCCCTCTGCTAGTAAGTCTTCCTTTTAAACAATAACAGCAACAGCACCAGTAACAATAGCAGCAACAGATTAAAAAGAACCAACTATTACAGCCAAACATTGACCATCTCTGACAGTTTGCAACACTCCATATCTGTGGTCTCAAAACTCTTCAATGAAAAGTGAAAGGTTCATTGCCTTGCCTTTTCTCCATAAGCAGATTAGTTATTATAATTACAATTATTATAGTTGTTGTATTCAGCTTCATGTAATGTTCTTTTTTGTTTACAACAACTCCCTTTGAATGCAAGAGTATCTCAGAAATTCTTTGGCATTTCAAAATCTATTGCAATAATTTGATCTAGAGGAAGACAGAGAAGTAAAATATGCTCCAATTCTTTACCAAGAATAAGAAAGGAAAATCAAATTCCTTTTAGAAAAGCTAAATTTTATATTTCTCACTCCAAAGATACAATCTTCTCCCTCATTTCAGAAAACAGCCATTCCACTTCTTCATATAATGATATTCATCAAGTTCCTTCCCCCAAATGACATAATGTCTAATACAACTAATAAGATAAATGCACTAAAAAAGAAGTTTAAAGTTTTAATTCACAGTAAGCAAATTGACAAAGATAGCAAAAATTGAGAATAGCTAATATTGTAGCAGTTGTAGATATGTGGGCCCAGTATTAAATTCTTGGAGCTATGAATTGGTTCAACCATTCTGGAAGAAATCTGGAATTACGAATAAAGTAATTAAAATGTTCATACTCTTTAACCTAGAGATTCCAATGGTATTATGTATGCCAACGATTGCAATGATGAAAAGAAATAACTGAAATAGATCAAAATATTTGTAGAAACACATTTTTATGGTAGTAAAGAAATAGAAACAAAGCAGATGACAAGTGATTGAGTATTGGCTAAATAAATTATACTAGTAATAAGAACCTATGATTATGATGAATACAAAGGAACATGAAAAGCCATGAACTGATAGAAAGTAAAATGAGAACTAGGAGAAAAATGACTATCACAATGTCAATGGAAGCAACAACAAAATTATTGAAAATGACTGTTGTAAAATTATAACGACCCAGTTTGGTCCTAACTTCCTTTAAAAAGGAAGAGGAAAAGATATCTTCCCTCTCTCCAACATATTTACAGAGGTAGGAAACAATAGATATGAAACACTGCATTTGATAGGAGGCTTGTTTGGTATGTTGGTTATTTTTGGTGAAATTTATTTCTTTTCTCTTTTTGAAGTGCTTTATTATAATTAACAACTATCAGAGAAGGAGGGATAGAGCATAAAACATATGAAAGGTAAAGCCAAAAAGAATGAAAATTTTTCAAAAAGCTGGATAACTTTATCATTTTAAAATTTAATTTGTAAAATCATGCCCTCCTCACCTCTCATGGAAAAGCAATTCTTAATATCTTTTCTACAAAATGCGACCAAAAATATGAAAATAGGATTTATAGCAAGACTATTCCTGAATGCCTGTAGTTAGTAGCATCAAAGAGAAGAAAGAATATTAAATCAGAAATGGTGAAGGAAGGAAGAGAGCAAGTCACAAGGGAACTATAGGAGGATTAAAAATATGAAATTCTGGCTCCAAAAGAATCCTGAGTATAGCTTGAAACAAAAGCAAGGTAAACCCAACTCCGTCCAGCTCAAATCCCAAAACAAGTGAACAGAACAGATGGTTCGTGCAAAAAAGAGAGGTAAGAGGAAATAAAGATGAGTACACTGCAGTTTATAGTCCTGATGGAGTGAGACTACTTTCCTGATATAGGCTAGGGGAATTCAGATAAAGCCTGGTCACTGGGGAATGCTTTCAAGTCTCCATCACTGTTCTTCCTTCTTTATAGTACAACACTATAAAAATTGAAGGTTACTCCCCAAGTAAATGTCCAGTTGCCTTTTGGGAGAATAAATCATGTGTACTAATTCACAATGGGTTAGCAATGTCAAAGGCAGAACAATTTTGTCACTTAATAGTTATGAAAAAATTGGACACATCAAATTTTGATACCAAACATGCTAGGAAATCAAAATCCCAAATTCCTATCTGGACATGTATCCCAAATATTCATTCTCATTTGTCCTTCTATAGCCCTTTGTAACCATTTTCTGTCTTTTTTTCTATCCAGTCAGTTTTTTGTTTTTTTTTTTTCTTCTAAAGGACCCATGGAACTGATGCAGAACACCTGAAGTATACCAGCACCTGTAACATAGACAACCATTATTATTCACAGTGCCCTTTAAACATTTCTCTTTACATAATTTGGAACTCAGCCAAGGTGTTAAGGAAGGTAGTGTGGAGTCAAGATAGTATTTACTAAGATCCAACAAGATGTATCTAGGATTCAACCAAGTCTTCTCCAAAGATCAAAGGGAAAGAAAAAGTATTTCTGTCTATCTCAGTACTGAATTTAAAGGGATGTACTGGTATAAGTGTATGCGTGTGTGTATGTGTGTGTGTGTGTGTGTGTGTGTGTGTGTGTGTGTGTGTGTGTGTGTGTGTGTACACACACATATATGCATACAAAATATGTATATATGCATATCTACAGGGTCATTTGTTATATATGTATATACACACATATATTCATGAAAACAGTTTAAGTTTTTATCTGCATTAACACTTTTCTCTATCATTTTTTAAGTTATATAAAACATAACAAAAAAATAAAATGCTGATTTGTAGCATTTGTGGATTTCCATGGTGTAAATGCTCATATTGAAAATTTAACAATCTGCTCTCCCTTAGATAAGAGCTAAGGAAAAAATGAACTATTATCCTTATCATCAGGGTCTGATTGTTAAGAATTTAGAGCAAATGGGGCCTGATGACTGCCAATACATAGAAAAAATTTCTTAGGACTTCAATCCCATGAATAGAGAATGAAACAACATGAATTGCTCATTGAGATTTAACTTAACTGTATACAGTTTACCTCCCCCAAAACCTTAATAAAGTTTAGTTCTGTACTTGAACTGACCATAAGCTGGAGTAAGTGAATTTGATGGGGGTGGGAAAAAAACAAAACAAAACAAAACAAAAAAACAAACAAACAAACACAAAAACAAAAACAAAAACAAACACCTGTGAGTGAAGCTAGACAGGGCAGGGGAAAGACTAGGACCTAGGGACATCATTTTTGATAGAAAAAAATTCTTCATTTTTTTTTTTAACCTTGAGTGGTGCCAGCAAAAAAATGAAGCTGAGATTCTGCCAGTAGATGAAACCAGGTACCACTATTCCATAGACTTTAACTTCTTTGGCCGTGAATATTCACCACATGCAGGCTTGTTAAAAGGTTGCGTTTTTTTCAATGCAAGAAGTAAGATGCCCTGGAAACCGCAGGGAACATTGTCCCATCAGGGGACATGTAGTACCATATTCATCTAGTCATTCCATAATTCAGTGAAGCTTAGGAACAAAAAAGCCTTTGTGTAGTGGTGGCTGATAATGCAATGAAGGGCTCTCCCCCCATGCACTAATGACGTTTATACAGAGATGACATGTGGTTATGAAAATGGAATTGGATGGGGTGGGGGTTGGCTTTTGCCTTCTTTTTTTACTCTTGTTGTTTCTACTGCACAACTCCCAAGGAAGAGCGTGGGATGTTATCTATTAGTCTGTGCATCAGGATTTTCTTCTAATTTCATAATGAAGATGTTGCTCCATCAGATACAGATGACATGTCAGCAGAAATGTAAAAGGCCATTTTTATGTGTCAGCTGGCACTCTGTGTGGGCCCTCTCCTGCCTAAGACTGTCTAAATGAGCTGGTTAGGGGCTAGCTCTGCTATATCAAGCTTAGGGGCACTGAAAAGAGAAGGCTAGCTTGGAGGCATCACGTGAAGAATGGAAAGAACATGGGATTTTGAGTCAGAAGGAATTATGTTTACATCTTCCCTTTGTTGTTTATCTGTGTGACATTGGTCTAGTCATTTGAACTCTAATGAGAACATGGGAGGAGATGCTCACAAAGATGTCTTTTGGTTCTAAATTTATAATCTTATGAATCCTCCTTCTCTCCTATCCCTATCCCATATTGCTTCTTCTCTTTGGGGCTTAACCTGGACACTGATAACATCTGAACATTTAAAAAGTAGCAGGATAATAATAGTCACCTATAATGCATTATCTTTTAGAAAAGAATAAGGAAAAATACCTTTGATGCAGTTAGGTCTCTTCCCTTTCTTTATTGTCTCTGACAGTAAGGATTCAGAATGGAGAGGGTGGGGGGAGGGAAGGAGAACATTGGACTTGGTATTAAAAAAAATAGAGATTCTGGTCCCATCTTTTCTAGTAGCTTGCTGGAAACTCCAAGCAATTCTATCCATCTTTCTGAACCGTTATTTCCTCAATTGTAAAGTGAGCAGGTAGATTTGAATTTTTTATAAATTTGACTCAATTCTCTACATATTTAAGAAATGAGGCCTCTATCAATAAATAGTTTTCAATTGAATATCCATTTGATAATTCCTTACTTCCTCTCTATATCACATTTGTTCTTGTTTCCATGCTTGAGGAAGTTAGGTGACCCAGCAGACTGAGTACATGACTTGGATTCAGTAAAATCTGAGATCTAACCCTGTTTCTGAAAAATATAGGGAAAATAATTTCCCCAGACTCAGTTTCTTTATCTGTGAAATAGGAATAATAAAAGCACATACCTCAGATTTGTGGTTAGACATGCATTCTATAAGCCTTAAAGCACTTTTTAAATGTTAGCTAAAAGGTAGCTCCAGGCCTTTGCTAATTTTGAAACATCTGAAATACATCAGTCTCATTCCTTCACAAGATACTGAAGAAAAGAGGAAGATCAAGGAAGAAGTAGAACTCCTCAATGCTAGGAACAGGAAGATAATAGTGAATAATGAACAGAAGGCAAAATCTGTTTGCTTTGTTTTTCCTATAAAGGAAAATGCTATTCAGACTGATAAATAGAACAAAAAAAAAGTGTTGAAAATAAAGTTATGTGAGGATATGTTGAGTTCACCTACCTGCCCTCAATAAGTTCAAATCATCAAACCTAGATAAACTATATCCCAGGGCACTGAAAGAACTGTTAGATATGACTGTGTAGTTATTGTTGGGTGACCTTTGAAAAATTGAGGAGAAAGAGGGAGTTGTGGGAATTGAGAAGAGTTAAGTGATTGTCCCATTTTCACAGAGGAATAAGATAGATCCTTCAAACTATGGGCCAGTAATTTTAATT